>NC_025997.2:66181646-66335197 GCF_000442705.2 Elaeis guineensis
ATGAACTGGGTGGCTGAGAACGCTGAGATGCTAGGGCTGATACCATGAGTCTGATAGAATCAAGTACGTTCAGTGCTCTGGAAACAGATTGAAGTAGAGCAGTGAACTGGGTGGTAGCATGCTCACTCGATCCTCGGATCTCTTTCCTCAGTAATTCATATCCACCTTCTAGTGCTCCTCTGAGCCTGCCAGCCTCTGCAGTGAGGTCTGTGACCTCAATAGTAGACTCCTGTGGCTGGGGATGGGCCAATGCAAGGACTTGCCCCTGCAAGTCAAGAACTCTGCCAGTCAGTCTCCAGACTGTGTCCTCAAGCTGCTGTATCCTGACGGACTGATCTGAAATCATCTGAAACACAGTGGAGATGTGGGGAGTAATGGTCTGATCAGAAGAGGTAGCTCCAGGTGCAAAAGAAGTACTACTCCACTGGCTAGACAGCAAAGAAGCCACACGCTGTGAAATATGCTCGATCTGATCGTCAGCCAGTCTGAACTCTGAATGAGGTGCTCTGCTCTCTGGCTGATACACTGGTGTGGGCATCCTAGTAAACTCAGAAGGGCCAGCCTCAGTATCAGGAATGAACTGGGAATCTGGTGAAGCTGCCCTGAAGTCATGTACAGGAGAAGATGGACCTTCTTCTTCTACTCTGCCTTCAGTTCTGTCTTCAGCTCTTTCCTCAACTCTCTCCTCAGCTCTTTCTTCAGAGCCCTTGATCCAACCACCAACAGTCTTTGTAATTCCCATTCGGTGCAGGCTGTGTTGGTTGAAGGTGTCCACATGTGAGAGTTTGGTAGGTGCCTCCCCCTCACAGCTAACTCCAAACCTCCTGAATACTCTGGTAAGGGCCATACCATAAGGCAAGTGTGCCTTGGATCTGTTCAAAGTTTCTCTCATGGCCTCTATCATAAGTGCAGGGAGGTTTAGGGGGGTCTGAGTGATGACATGAAACATGACACATACATCTCTGCCAGACAGTAAGTCATGTCTACCACTCCTAGGAAAGAAGAGTTTTGTTACAATCTGATGCAGGACCCTCATCTCAATGGACAATAGCTTTGCTTCCAATTTGTTTAAATTTCCTGAAAAAGTTTCTCCTAAGATAATTCTGATCCCTTCTTCTTTAATTGGGAGTTCCATATATGAGTATCCTTCACTAGGCAACTGAAGTATTTCTCCCAATATCCTAGAATCCAAGCATATGTCAATCCCCTTGACTGTTGAAGTCACTGACCCATTTCCATAATTTAGGTTCTGGTAGAACTCTCTAACAAGATCAACATAGGTGACTTCCTTAAGGGAGCAGTAGAGTTCCCATCCTTGATTTTTGATCTTGGTAGCAAAAGTAAAGCCTTCTTTCTCAAAGAACCGAAAATCTATATTTTTTCTGATTTCTACTTTTCTATCAGAAAGAGGATTTACACTGGGGCTTATGGAGGATTGAGAGAGACCTTGAGCAGGTACTGAAACTGGATCGGGAACACTGGAAGACTGAGCATGCCTTTTCTTTCGGACAAATTCCTCAGGCTCACGGATTGATTTCCTTCTTTGGGGAAGTTTCATCTTTGGAGCCATATCCAATAAAGTAGCAGACAAGAAGACTTGAATTGAGTGGAGGAGAGATCACAAGAGAGTAAAGAAGGATTTTGGTGGAGAAAAGAAGTGGATTTAGGAAGTTCGGTAAAGTGCTAGGGCACGTTTCAACCGCGCTAAGCAATGTGAGAAAGCACGAGAAATCTCTTTTCCAAGGAGGCGATTTTTGGTGGAGAGGAGGGAGAATTGCCTCAAGATAAATCCTTGGATTTGGAGCAAGAAAGAGTTGGAAAGACGGCTTTTGGAAGAAGAACGATGGGAAGATGAGTCGTCTCACAAACAGTAACCCTTATAAAAACAATGAACCCGTTGACAGTTTGTGGGATTTACAAGTTTGCCATTGAGTCGACTCATGGGGGTCGACTCATGAAGTTCAGAAATTCAGGAAAAATGTGAATAAATTCCAGAAAAATTTGAAATTTTGAGTGAAGGAATTTTGCTCAATGATAAGTTTTTAGAATGATAAACCTGAGCTTTTGGGACCAGGATAGATGTTGAAAATTGAGCTCTAATCAATTCTTTGGAAATTGAGAAATTTTAGGCAAATGGATCTAGAATTCCTAGATTTCTCCTAATTTCACAGAATCTATCCTCACTAAGGGCCTTTGTAAAGATATCGGCTAATTGATTTTCAGTGCAATCATATTCAAGAATTACATTTTTGTTTTGAACATGTTCTCTTATAAAATGATGTCTTATTTCAATATGTTTAGATCTTGAGTGTTGAATTGGATTTTTAGATAGATTTATGGCACTTGTATTATCACATTTTATTGGTGTTTCATTAAGTTTGATTCCAAAATCTTCGAGTTGTTGCTTAATCCACAAGATTTGAGCACAACAACTTCCGGCTGCAATGTATTCGGCCTCAACCGTAAACAGTGCCACCGAATTTTGTTTCTTGCTAAACCATGAGATTAGGTTTACTCCAAGAAATTGACAAGTTCCACTTGTGCTTTTTCTATCTAATTTACATCCAGCAAAATCAGTATCAGAATATCCTAACAAATTAATTTGTGAGTCCTTAGAGTACCATAACCCTATAGTTTGTGTACCATTTAAGTATCTAAGGATTCTTTTAACAGCATTCAAATGAGATTCCTTAGGATTAGATTGATATCTTGCACATAAGCAAACACTAAACATGATATCGGCCTACTTGCAGTTAAATATAATAATGAGCCAATCATACCTCTATAGTATTTTAAGTCTACGCTTTTACCTTCATCATCCTTGTCAAGCTTACATGAGGGACTCATTGGTGTGCCAATTGGTTTGCAGTTCTCCATTCCAAATCTTTTGAGTAGTTCCTTGGTGTACTTGCTTTGGGTGATGGAGATTCCCTCTTTTGATTGTTTGATTTGGAGTCCGAGGAAGAAAGTGAGTTCTCCCATCATGCTCATCTCGAACTCTCCCTGCATAAGCTTAGCAAAGTCTTGACAAAGGGATTCATTAGTAGACCCAAAAATTATGTCATCAACATAAATTTGTATAATTAGCATATCATTTTGGTTTCTTTTAATAAATAGAGTTGTATCTACATTGCCTCTTGAGAAACCATTATTTAGTAGAAATTTGCTTAGCCTTTCATACCATGCTCTAGGTGCTTGTTTTAATCCATATAAAGCTTTATTTAATCTAAAGACATGATTGGGAAAAGCATGATTTTCAAATCCAGGAGGTTGTTCTACATATACTTCTTCAGAAATATATCCATTTAAAAATGCACTTTTAACATCCATTTAAAAAAACTTGAAATTCATAAAGCAAGCATATGCAAGTAGAAGTCTAATAGCTTCTAATCTAGCAACAGGTGCAAAGGTTTCATCAAAATCAATTCCTTCTTCTTGATTATATCCCTTAGCAACCAGTCTTGCTTTATTTCTAATTACATTTCCATGCTCATCTAATTTGTTTCTAAAGACCCATTTTGTTCCAATTATTGAGTAATCTTTAGGTCTTGATACTAAGGTCCAAACATTATTTCTTTCAAATTGATTAAGTTCCTCTTGCATAGCATTAATCCAGTTATGATCATTTTCAGCCTCTTCAAAAGTTTTAGGTTCAAGTTGAGATACAAAAGCACAATGATTAAGTACATCTCTAAGTGAAGAACGTGTTTTTACCCCATGCATAGGATTACCGATAATTAACTCCTTAGGGTGGTTGTGAACATACCTCCATTCCTTGGGTAGGTCATTTGTACCTTGAGGTTGTTCTTGAATTTCTTCACCTCTTTCATTTTGTTCGTCTTCTTGATCCTTGTCTTTTGGAGTTGCTGAGTCTTTCAGAGTGATCTCCTTCATACTTTCTATTAGTGGCTCTGCATCATCAACACCCTCATTCTTCCTTGAAGGAAGATCGTTAGATTCATCAAAAATAACATGTATGGACTCCTCAACTACTAAAGTTCTTTTGTTGAAAACTCTAAATGCTTTACTAGTGGAGTAACCTAGAAAGATTGCTTCATCTGATTTTGCATCAAATTTACCAAGTTTTTCTTTGTCATTATTTAATACAAAACATCGGCAACCAAAAACATGAAAATATGCAATATTTGGTTTTCTTTCTTTCCAAAGTTCATAGGGGGTTTTCTTTAAAAATTGTCTAATTAAAGCACGATTTAAAATGTAACATGCTGTGTTAATTGCTTCCGCCCAAAAATATTTTGGAAGGTTGCTTTCACAAAGCATGGTACGGGCCATTTCTTCTAAGGTTCTGTTTTTCCTTTCAACTACCCCATTCTGTTGGGGTATCCTTGGAGCAGAGAAGTTATGGCCAATTCCATTTTCATCACAAAAATTTTCAAAATCTTGATTTTCAAATTCAGTTCCATGATCACTTCTAATATTTTGAATTGAAAAACCTTTTTCATTAGAGACTTTTCGATGAAATTTAGTGAAAATATGAAAAGTTTCATTTTTGTGAGCCAAAAAGAAAACCCAAGTAAAACGAGAGTAATCATCTATTATTACAAATCCATATCGTTTTCCTCCTAAACTAGTGGTTCTAGTTGGTCCAAACAAATCCATATGTAAGAGCTCTAAAGGTCTAGAAGTTGAAACAGTATTTTTGGATTTAAATGATACTCTAGTTTGTTTACCTAATTGGCATGCATCACAAATTCTATCCTTTTCAAAATTCAGTTTTGGCAAACCGAGAACTAAATCCTTTTTAATTAATTTTGAGGGAGAATGCATGCTAATGTGTGCAAGTCTACGATGCCACAGCCAACTAGTCTCATTTATTTTAGCATTTAAAGAAACTAGGCATTGCATGTCTAATTTTGTTAAATCATTCAAGTCTACCATATAAACATTGCCATGCCTATGTCCTATAAATTTAATGCCATCGTTAATAGGACTCGTCACAATGCAAACAGATGATTCAAAACTTACTTTATACCCTTTATCACAGAATTGACTAATGCTAAGTAAGTTATGCTTTAAACCTTTAACTAATAAAACATTCTCAATGTATTTGGAGGGAGTGATACCAATGTTACCTATCCCGATGATCTTTCCTTTGCCATTATCTCCAAAGGTGACCATCCCTCCATCCTTAGCATCAAGCGTGATGAATTGTGATTCATCACCAGTCATGTGTCTCGAGCATCCGCTGTCAAGATACCATTTCCTGTTTCCTTCTTGGGATGCTAGACACACCTGCAAGCAAAGGTCACGTTTCTGTCTTAGGTACCCAAGCTTTCTTGGGTCCTTTCAGGTTAGTCAGAATGGTTCCTTTTGGAACCCATATTTTCTTTGTGTTTGCATATTTGTTAATAAGACATGTGTATGATTTATGTCCTATTCTTCCACATTTAAAACAAATAATATTTGTAGACTTGTTACTTGAATAATTTACATAAATATCCTTCAGAAATTTTTGTTTCTTCAGGGGTTTATAACCAAGTCCAGCCTTATCATATATAGCTTTCTGATTTTCAAGGATCATATTTAGTTTGTTTGAACTTAAGATGAACTTATCTACTATAGATTTTAGTTTGTTCATTTCATCCTTTAAGTTTTGATTTTCTTGAATCAAGGTGAATTTTTCAATTGAAAGATTTTCAGCTTGTTTCACTAAGGACTGATTTTCCAATTTCAGCTCTTTGTTTTTCTTCCCTAGTTTCTTTAATTCATCAATTGAATCATAGAATGCTTCATGCAATTCTTCAAAAGTAAATTCACTAGTGGATTCAGAAGTTACCTCATTTTCGTGTGCCATCAGGCACAGGTTGGCTTGTTCTGTTGAGGTTTCCTCGTCGGAGCTTGAGTCATCACTCGCACTCCAGGTCGCCATCATTGCCTTCTTTTTGAACTTCTTTGGACCTTTCTTCAATTGTGGACATTCGGATCTGAAATGTCCTGGCTTCTTGCACTCGTAGCATATAGGGGGTTGATCTTTCTCCTTTTCTTTGCTTTGATCTCCTTTTGTGAATTTCTTTCTCATCCCCTGTTTCCTTTTTCTTAGAAACTTCTTAAATTTCCGGGTGATGAGAGCCATCTCTTCATCCTGTTCTTCATCTTCAGATTCATCTGTTTCATAATCAGGCGAAGTTGTGGATTTGAGGGCAATGGTTCTTTTCTTTTTGACTTCATCCTCTTGATGTTGCTTCATGCTAAGTTCATGAGTCATCAAGGATCCAAGAAGCTCTTCTAGAGGTAGAGTGTTCAAGTCCTTTGCTTCTTGGATGGCAGTCACCTTGGCTTCCCAAGTTCTTGACAGTGACCTGAGAATCTTCCTTACAAGTTCACTGTTAGTATAAGATTTGCCAAGACTCTTTAAACCATTGATTATATCAGTAAAACGAGTAAACATAGCAGTTATGGACTCATCATGCTCTATTTTGAACAATTCATATTTATGTACAAGCATGTTTATTTTAGACTCTTTTACTTGATTTGTTCCCTCATGGGTGACTTCTAACCTATCCCATATTTCTTTAGCAGATGCACAAGTAGAAATGCGATTGAATTCACTAGCATCTAGTGCACAATAAAGAACATTCATGGCTTTGGCATTTAATTGTACCAATTTCTTGTCAACCTCATCCCATTCTTTCTCGGATTTGGTTGATTCCTCACCATCTATAATCTTGGTGGGTGTGTGAGGACCATTCACTATGATACTCCACATATCATAGTCGAGTGCTTGTATGAAAATCTTCATCCGAGCTTTCCAATAGGTGTAATTAGACCCATTGAAAAGTGGAGGTCGGTTTGTTGATTGCCCCTCGGCTAGAGAAGTACCAACATGGGTTGCCATAGATCTTTGGCTCTTTGATTATTAGATCAAAGAAGGACTAGAGCACCGGCTCTGATACCACTTGTTGCCCAGCTATGCAACCCAAGAGGGGGGGTGAATTGGGTTTCTAAAAATTTTAAGCCCAACAGATTACTTATGAAGATTAAAACAAAGACTTTAATTCAATATTAATTATCTAAAGCAGGAATGCAAGAATATAATAAAGAAATAAAGTGAAGCGATAAAGCACACCACAAACACAAGGATTTATAGTGGTTCGGTGCTAACCTTGCACCTACATCCACTCCCCAAGATCCTACTTGGGAATTTCAATCCACTATCCTTTGTATTCAACCCGAATACAAAACGTCGGAAACTCCGACACTAGCTATCCCAAGCTAGATCACTTGTTTCCCGGGTACAAGTAAACCCAAAACACTCCGATTTCAGGTTCGGATCAACCTTTCCTTGTTTTGAAAATCCTCCAAAAACAAGAACAAAAGCTCACAAAGAGTTAGAAAATTTAGAGCACAGATTAATACAATAACAGCTCCTTAAATGAGCGAATATAACAATAAAAGTTTTACTCAAATGAAGAACCCCTTTTTCGGATTTTCTCAAAGTGGATGAACGCTTGAATGCTTGAGAAGAGGTTGATTGTTGATTGAAGATCTCTTGAAAGCTTTGAAACGATCTCTAGATCAAGATTGAAACAATAGGCGTGAAGAATTCTCTCCTTGAAAGATCTTGCTTTTCTCTTTCACAATCTCTCTGGTATATTGTGGATCCTCTCTCTTTTTCTTTTTGGATTTTTCGTTGATCTCAGACTTTTTCTTGCAAATTTCGGATCCTTTCTTCTGTTCTTCTCGTTTTTTGATTTCACGTTTGATCCGCTATTTAATCTGCAATTTCTTTCATCATTTTAAGCATTTTGTAGCATTAGAAGCAAGAGAAAACAATTTAGGTAGATAAAGAGCCGTTAGAGGATTTTTAGGAAGCATAAATGGCAATTAAAACGGGCAAAAAAATAGCCGTTGCTGACATTTCCCGTCGCAGGGGTCGACTCATGAGTCGACTCATGCTTCAGGGGTCGACTCATGAGTCGACCTCTGTTGCAAAAACCAGAGAATGCGTTTCTGAAAATTCTTGGCTCAAATTAGCAGGGGTCGACTCATGAGTCGACTCATGCCTTGTGGGTCGACTCATGGGTCGACTCACAGGTCGTGCCAAGCCAGAAAACTAGCGTGCCAAGGAGAATTTTTGCGTGCCAATCAGCTCACAGTGCCATGAGTCGACTCATGAGTCGACTCATGTACTTCAAACCTTCATAACTTCAAAAATATAAGTCCAAACACAATGAAATTTTCACCAATAGATTTCAAATCATTTGTTCTACCAAATGATACTATCAAATCAGAATTTTAGTGAAATTACGATTTTGCCCTTGAAGAGCATAAGGACTTTTTCATTTTAAAATTATTTGTATCCCTTCAATCTGCTTTGTAATCATCAAAATCAATCTAGGAGCAACAATGATAGACTGAGTTCTATGCTAATAGAAGTGCACTCTGGCTGTCACAGTGCACTCTAATGGCCTCCTGAGTAAGGCCCATCTCCGTCAACAAATCCTTCAGCCAAATTGCCTCCTTAGCTGCTTCTGTCAGCCCGATGTACTTCGCCTCTGTAGTGGATAGGGCCGTGATAGGCTACAGACTCGATCTTTAAGAAATAGGACTTCCATACAGGCTAAAGATGAAGCCTGTCGTAAACCTCCGGGTATCCACATCTCCACCGAAGTCTGCATCTACATAACCGCCAACCAGCCCTTGAGCCTCCCTGGACATGTCAGAGTATCCCACTGCACCTCGCTGTCCGTAGTAGATGCCAACTCCAACTGAATCCGCCAGGTATCTGAATATCCACTTCAGAGCTCTCCAGTGCTCCCTACCAGGCTGCGCCATGAACCTGCTAACCTGACTCACTGCATGAGCGATGTCTGGCCTACAACAGACCATCGCATACATCAAGCTCCCAACTCCTGAAGCATAAGGAACCGTCTCCATCTCCTGAGCCTCCACCTCAGTCTGTGGCGCTATGGTCTTCGAGAGTCTGAAGTGACCGACAAGTGACAGCTCCACCGGCTTTGCTCCCTTCATCCCGAACCTCTCTAAGACCTTCTGTATGTAGCCCCCCTGAGATAGATGCAGCATCCTCCGAGCTCGGTCTCTGAAAATCTCCATGTCTAGGATCTTCCTTGCAGGATCCAAATCCTTCATCTCAAACTTCCGAGATAAGGATGCCTTCAGATCCTGCACAACCTTCCTACTCTTGCATGCTATAAGCACGTCATCCACATACAAGAGTAGGAACACCCTAGAACCATCCTCAAGAGACTGAACATAAACATAGTGGTCAAACTCGCACCTGGAAAGTCCAATGCTACGCACATAGGAGTCGAACCGCTTGTACCATTGCCTCGGCGACTGCTTCAGCCTGTACAGCGACTTCTGCAACAGACAAACCTTTCCCTCTGATCCTGGATCCCTGAAACCGGATGGCTGCTCCATGTAAATTCTCTCCTCCAAATGCCCATAGAGGAACGCCGTCTTGACATCCATCTGCTCCAGCTCTAAATCCTGAGCTGCTACAATACTCAGCAACACTCTGATGGAAGTATGTCTGACGACGGGAGAGAAGACTTCGCTGAAGTCGATGCCTTCCTTCTGGGAGTATCCCTTGGCCACTAACCTCACCTTGAATCTGATACCTCCCTGCTCTGAAGGCCCTTCCTTGCGACTATAGACCTATTTGCAGCCAATGGGCCTCTTCCCCTGTGGCAACTGCACCAATCGCCACGTCTGGTTCTGGTGGAGAGACTGCATCTCCTCGGACATCGCCTGGACCCACCGCTTTGTCCTGGCTCTCAATAGCCTCCTGATACGTATATGGATCTCCATTCGCTGTCATCAGGGCATATGACAGCGTCTCCTCGAAGCCATATCGGTCCGGTTGCCTGATGGTCTTCTTGGGCTTGTGTAGGGCAACACCGATATCAGTCCTCGATCCAACTCACTCCTGCTGGACCTCTTCGCCTCGATCATCTGTTCGAGTCCTCTCCACCTGTGGAGACACCTTAGGTAGGTTCTCCACCTGAATGTCATGTCCTCCCGTAGTACCTGCAAGAGGCAAAATCAAAGGGATAAGCTGTCCAGCAGCGCCCTGCTGGACCTCCTCCTGCTCCTGCTGCTCCTCCATGCCTGCTCGCCTCCATAGGACTGACTCCTCATCAAAAATCACATCCCGACTAATGATGACCTTCTTTTCCAAGGAATCCCACAGCTTGTATCCCTTAACTCCTCGCGGATAGCCTAGAAACACCGTCTTGCATGATCTGGCGTCTAGCTTGCTCCGCTCACCAGCTCCAATATGCACATAGGCCGTGCACCCAAATACCCATAGATGGTCCAGCCCAACTGTCCTCCCAGACCACACCTCTGGAAGCCTGCCATCCAACCTGGTGTGAGGTGATCGATTGACCAAGTAACCCGCTGCGTCAATTGTGTCAACCCAGAACGTCTTTGAAAGCCCTGCCTGCAGTCTCATGCATCGTGCCTTTTTCAGAAGTATTCTGTTCATCCTCTCGGCCACCCCATTCTGCTGTGGAGTCCCCTTAACTGAGAAGTGTCTCCTGATCCAACACTCCTCACAGTAGTCCTGAAACTCTCTGTTGGTGTACTCCCCGCCATTGTCTGACCTTAGACACTTCACACTCCTCTCCTGCTCCTCCACCTCAGCTCTCCAGATCTTGAACTTGGTGAAGACCTCTGACTTCTCTCTCATGAAGTAAATCCAAAATTTTCTTGAAAATCATCAATCAGGATCATGAAGTATCTGACCCCATTCCTAGCTAAAACTGGGGCTGGTCCCCACACATCTGTGTACTAACTCCAGAGGGGCTGCACTGCGGGCTGTACTGATATTGAACTGAACTCTCCTCTGCTTTCCCATCTGGCAAGGCTCACAGATCTCCCCTATAGCACCATCCTCCAGATCAGAGATAAATCCTCTCCTGCTCAACTCCCTCAGCCCCTTGTCACCCATGTGGTCTAAGCGATAGTGCCACATCCTGTAAGCCCCCTACTGGTCCTGTACTGCAGCTGCTGCATCAGACTCTCCGGTCACCACAGATTCCTCCATGCGATAGAGGTTATTGTCCAATCTCCTGCCTCTCATCACTACCATAGCTCCATTGAAGATGTTCAGTACTCCACTTCTAGCCCTATTGCTGAAGCTGTATCCACTGCGCTCCAAGTAACCTAATGACACCAGATTCTTTTCCAGCTCCGGGACGTGCTTTACATTTGTCAATGTCCTCACAATCCCATCAAACATCCTCACCCTGACTGTCCTTATCCCAGCCACCTTGCAAGGATGATTGTCGCCTAGAGTCACTGATCCCTTATCTGTCTTGGTGCATGTCGCAAACCAAGACCTGTGTGGTGTGTAGTGATGTGAGCACGCAGAGTCTAGTGTCCACTCCTCTGTGTAATGCCTGTGACCATCTGATACCACAAGTAGATCATCCTCCACCTGCTGCCTAGCAACTGCACTCACTGATTCGAGCCATTTCTTTCTCCCTTCTTGCTCTTTCATAGTGGACATTCTCGCTTGAAGTGCCCGAACTCGTTGCACTTGAAGCATTTCATCTCTTTCTTTCCCTTCCTGGACTTGGACCGCCCCCTGGACTTGCTTCTACCTCTGCCTCTACCTGTCTTCTCCCCTACTGCCAAACCCTCCTAGGGAGCCCGATCTCTGGTTAACTTTTCCCTTTGCTCATTAGACCTCAGCACCGAGACCATGTCCTCATATTCCAGAGTCTCCTTGCCATAGAGCAGTGTAGTCACCAAAGAGTCATATGATCCTGGCAGCGAATACAAAAGCAACAGGGACTTGTCCTCCTCATCCAGCTTCACCCCGATATTCATCAACTTCGTGCACAACGGATCGAACCTCTGAATGTGGCCAATCACATCAGATCCCTCCTGCATCCGAAAACTGTACAACCTCTTCTTCAGTATTAGCTTGTTGCACATATTCTTTCCCATATACATGGCGTGCAACTTCGACCAAAGGCCCTTCGGGGTCTTTTCTTCCAGCACCGAATACAACGCCGCATCCGCCAAACATCCTCTGATCACCGAGCATGCTTTCTTCTCCAACGATGCCCATTGCTATCTGTCATTCCCTCAGGCTTCTCATCCAAAGCCTGATCCAGATCTGCTTGCACCAGAAGATCCTCCATCCGGATTTTCCACATGAAAAAATTTTCCTTGCCATCAAACTTCTCAAAATCGACCTTCATATTGCTGCCCATGACTGGATCCAAGCCAAACAAGCAATATAAAATCAAGAAGTATAGAATATACCTTGATGGTACCTTGCTGAAAATTTTCAGCACTTGGAATCTTCAACTTCTCGTGCTTGGAACCGCTTCCTCACCACCGTGGCTCTGATACCAACTGTTGGAGCACGATCCCGGCTCCTCCCACGGACCTTGGGTGCAGCGGAACCAGCAACGAACAAATCTGGAGACTTCTGGACTCGATCAAAGACCCTTGACGAAATCAGCCTGGTTGCTGTCTTCTTCGTCAGCCTTTCGTTCCAGATGAAGAACGCCTCTAAGATCACCTCTAAAAAATTCAAGATCTGGTACCCAACCAGATCAGGCCTGGACCGAGGTCTTCCAATTCGTAGATCTCGAATCAGGACGTTCTAGATAGGGAAGAAGGTAGATAGAACCAGACCTTGCAGATTTGTCCTGCTGCAGCCTTTCCTGTAGATCTGTTGATGGAGATCTCACCCATGCCTCAAACGACCTCAGATCAACTCCAGATCTGAGAGGAACTTGTACCAACCTCTTCTCAAGAGATTCCAGATCCTGGACCTGATGTTTGGGCGGCTGCAAGAGAGGGGGAGACAAAGTGTTGGCGGCACCAAGGGGGAGGGGCTAGCGCCTCCCTTGCTTTTCTTTCCTTCTATGGACCTGACGGCAAGAAACCCTAGGGTTTCTTGCTCCTGGGGCGTGGAGAATAGCTGGAGAGAGAGGGAGAAGAGACAGAGAGATTTGGGAGAAAGAGTTTCGTATTCCTTGACTTAATCAAACCTATACAGTGCATGTATATATAAACACAGGGTCAAGTGATCCAAACCCAAAACTCCCTTGACCAACTCTATGGGAGATTAGGTTAACCCAAGCCCATGTACACCCATGACTCAACCTAATCTCACCTATCCTGGGCCCAGACCTGGCCCATAAAGAGTTGGTCCCTTGAGGCCCACATAACCTAGACCTCAAGAACCCGAAAGGCCTACAGCCTTTCAACGTAGGGCCCAACTAGCCCTAGAGCCTCCATGAAGCCCTCATGAATGATGGATCTTGGCCTTAGCCTTGGTCCCCTGGGCCTTGGGCACACCATCTGGATCACAACAAAAACAATCTTCTCTTGCCTTTTGTTTCTACAAGACATCAACTTTTGATCTCTTGATAGAAGACTCTTCTCCAAGGAATTTGATGCCTCAAACCACCCATTCCATCCTCTCTCTCTCAGATTTTATCACATAAAAAACACAAAAAACAAAAAGCGAATAATATGAAAGAAAAACAATGAGAGAAAACAGTCATTTCTCTTACATTTTTTCTCTACAAGACATCAACTTTTGATCTCTTGATTGAAGACTCTCCTCCAAGGATTTTGGCGCCACAAACCACCCATGCCATCCTCTTTCTCCTCTGGTTTTTCTATCTATTTTTCACCAATTTTTGACTACCTATTTCATCTCATATGAGGCGGCAACTTTATATACGACAGATTAGGTCAAAAGACCTAATCGACAAGGAGTCTATGGGGTGTCCAACTCTTGGATGCCCCTTGCCTTATCTATTTCGTGGAGAGCATGAAAATAACCTCAAAAGGGGCGACAAAAAGAAGGGATAAGGATGAAGGAAGTTGGCGCATGAGAGGAGGGAAGAGTCCTTGTGAAGAGGGACTCTTTCAAACAAAGGAGATAAACCTAAAACACTTTCCATAATTAGCCAAACCTCTTTCCATATTGAATCAAATCAAATCTGATTCAAATCTCTAGAATAAGTAGTGTGAGATAATATTCCTTGGACGTGGATATCATAGAAAAATATCTGAAAATTAATTAGTGGACGTGGGCTTGAAGTTTCTTAGGTGGCGCAAGAGAAGAGATGGAGTCCTAGTCTAACTAGGATTCTTATGTAGATTAGATCAAACACTTTGAACCCAATCCAAATTAATTGCAACCTAATTAATGGTAATCCTAGTCCAACTAGGAGTTCATTTAAATCAGATTAAACCATATTTAATTCTGATTTAAATCCTAACTTAATTAAGAATTAGGTGTACACAAGTGCTAGTCGAACAGAGACTTGTTCTCCCTTGCAATTGGCTTATCCAATAAACCAATTAGACTTAACCCAATTAAATCCAAACTAATTCTAATTGAATCAAATTCAATTAGACTTGATCTCAACCCAATTGCTCCATTAGATTGAGCCAATTAGCAATCCAACTACTAATCGATCCTCCTGCAACACTTGCATTAGGTTAAACATCAATCACATTGATCATTTAACTTAAGAACGATTCTCAATCATCGATTAACCATCTGATTAGGTTACAACCTCTTATGTGTGTGACCCTATAGGTTCAAACCTAAGCCGATAGCATAGGAACCAATTCCTATATCAGTCGAAGTAACCATCTAGCAATGGTTCCTGACGTCCAGATAGGTCGAATGTCTGCAAAGCAACATTCTAAGAACCCTGACCCATGGTTACCATATAATTCATCCTTTTGATCAATAATGCTCAAGACGACTTTGAATATGCTGTCAATCACTCATACAAGCCATCTCTATTGTGTCTCAAAATTTTGCAAATCTTGTGACTCCTCACGAGGATTATCCAGGCCTAGATTTTGCTAAATTAAAACACAACGAGATATTCTCTTCCTAAAGTTAATCAGGAGTGGTCAATCCCATCTTGACTAACACACCGACTTCACAAGTACTTGACTGTACCCAAAAATCTTTTGAACCTATTTAAAAATACAGGCAGTCCGACACCAAAGCACAGTGAGTTGCTTGCAAGTCACCGTGGTGATCTCAGATCGGAGGGACACTTATACCCATTGGCCTTAGCTAACTACTCTTGACAGTAAAGTGTTACATTGGTCACGTTCAATGCAGATGTACTCCTACATCTCACCTGGATGCCATACCAGTGTCTCCACACTACTTAATTACGAGGATAACCAATGCATATGGCATATAGCGACCTACACTTGATAAGTTATCGTCCTTGTTAATAACTTATCATTTGATCGTAAATAATTTAAGAACCATCCGATAAATCCTCCTTTATCGATTGATTGTGGTTCTAAGGACTTCATCATAATTTAAAAGTTTATTTAAGAAAGATAGAACTTTTATGATGAACCTGCCAAATAACTATTATTATTAAATAATTTATATAGTAATTCCAATCATCTACCACTTAGATGATTGGCTTTAGGACACATTTCCCAACAGGTACTGTCATTGATGCGAAAATATACTGAAGGAAAGATCTTAAGATCGGATGTCACATGGTTTGCTACAAACTATATAGCACTTGATAGCCTTCTACAGAAGAAAGCAATCTTATGTCAGATGTTTGTCAGTGTCAAGTAACAGAAAATCAGATATACGAGGGCCAGCATTGAGAAAAGTTATGTGGAGAACTTGATGACCAGTTAATCATTCTGACAACGGATTGATAAAATAGTAAAGGTTATCGAGCCATTATATAAGATGCTTCGCATCGTGGATTGCGAGAGATTCCCCAAATGAGCTTCTTATATCACATGATGGAGAGGATAAAGCAACAGATCAATGAGATAGATCCCAACCATGCTCAAAAATACATCAACATCATTAAGCATTGTTGGGATTATCAAATAGGTAGTGATTTGCATCTAACCGGTAAGCATGAATTCAAGAATCTGAAAATTTTTTTTTCTTGCACTAATATAAGTTTACTTAATCATTTGTAAAATTTTTTTTCAGCTTACTATTTGAATCCGAAGTTCCAATACAGTATACCTAGGATAGATATGAATAATGAGCTCCTCCCTGCTCTCCGTAATGTTATATATAAGATGGTATCCGATCCCGAAATCGCATCTATGTGCAAGAGGTACGTTAGGTCAATTAAGATACGATCATTTAATTTAATAATATATTTGTTACTAAAATAAATATATTTTTTACAGACGAAATAGTTTAGAGAGGGGACATAGCTTTGGAGTCTCATCAACTGTTGTAAGCAAAAAAAGATGAATCCAGATAAATTACATATCAACAGTGAAAACTTTATTGAAATTATATGACTACTAATATCATCAAATCTGATATATAATTTTATCTAATTTTATGACAGTTGAATGATGGATCCATTTTGGACAGTCCGCACCAAATTTGAAATATGTGGCCATCCACATTCTTTCCTAGACGGTCTCTTTTAATGGGTGTGTAATTAATCGACTTTCACTCTTATCCACAGTAAACAGAGAAACCATCTGACACAAAAGTGACTCAATAATCTTGTTTGTGTACTATAATTTGAGATTGAGACTAAAATGTGTCAAAAATGAAGTACAACTGATGTATATGAATCCAACGATAGATGATTATGCCATTGATGATGAGGATCCGATGATTGGATGGCTTGCAGACCAGCAGTAGGAGCTGAAACTTGATGAGTCTGGATCCCCTCCACAATCAACCAGTGTGGTAGCTAAAAAGATCAGAATGGATCTAAGACAGTGAACAGAGAAATATTCTACATAGAGTTTCAGCTGATCAGCCACAGCCTAAGGGATCACAGGAGAGTCATTCCTCATGTGACTCCATGTTCGAGTCGTTCGACCAGATGTTTGAGTGAGAAATACTGGGACGAGATCGGTCATAGTGGGGCACAGAGGGAGCTCGAAAAGAAAAAAAACGACAGTTGTAGCACCCTCGAAGTACAAGAGTCAGTTGACTCCGATTCAAAGACCAACGACAGTGAAAGTGATGGTAGCAGTCATGAATCTGATGATCAGAAAGAGACTAGAGAATACAAGACCACTACTCATGAAATACAGTCATAGGATAGTATTCGATTCATCGGTGAGTCCTAGTTTACACATACCACACAAGATAAGGACCACAGTGGATGACCTGATAGACCTCTTATGAGAAGATAATCTCATATAGATGACCTCCTAGAGGTCATCCAGCACATGATACAGCTACAGATCTTGCATGTGGAGTAGGATCCATAGATGTATCTGGATCATCCTCGTATTATAGATCCAATCACCCGCAGGCAGCTTATGATCCATATGGATATGGTGTATCCGAGATATCGGCCTCCAGTGGCTACTATCCTATACAGTCCAAAGCATCTTATAGATCAAATTTTTCTACTGATATATTTGGATGGACCCCTCCACAGCCATACCATCATCCCGAGGATACCTCTCAGAGTCGAAGTTTGAGCGAGAGATTTGATATCTTACAGTCCAGAGAGGATACCTTATAAGATGAATATTCAAGATTACAGTGCTACTTGGTTAGAGGGATGGATAGATGTTCCTCCGAAGTATGCAGATGATCCGAATATCTACAAGCGATACAAATACTCGATAAAATATTAGATCAGTAGAGATCTTGAGGTTAGCATATTATTTTTTATAATTTGTACTTTAGATATATTTAATGCATTGTTTTAGTTTTTTAGACTTTTTTTTTTAATGGTACAATTGTTATATGACATAAATAAATATTAATTTAGATATAAAGTAATTTAAAAAGTAAAATAAAAAAATTTGAAATCAAATTCAACTAAAAAAATCAAAAAAAAAATTAGTGGCATATCGACATTGAACCGGTATGCCACCATATGCCGACACACGGTACAGTATAGTATGCAGTATCATACTATACTGCACAGAACCAGTACAGGGCTGGTACCGATTCCGAAATCCTTGCTCATAATGATTACGTTTGATATTACAATTGTTATCTTAACTTCTCCAGAGATGCTGACAAGCTTCAACTATTGTTGGCATTTAGGTACTTCATTGCACTCATTTATCATATTGAAAGTGATTGAAGTTGATCTTCTAGCAGACTACTAAATTATTCAGAACTTTTTTCATATTTAAATTTTCTCCTGTATCAAATAGAGCATTACTTACTTAACCTCATGGTGTGACAGATTATATTGAATTTTCCAATAGATTCACTTTCATGACTTTTTATCTTCCAGTTAACCATGAATTCCTGAAAATTTTTCCTGCCACTTTCAATTGCGATCATTCTCAAAACATCCTGATTCACATCATCGGAACATCTTGTCACACTTCCCACACATTCCTAAATGAATAATGGCAAATATCTTTTCACAGCCCATTCATCTCTAAATGGTTAATCCCAATTACCACATTGTACTTCCCATTCATTTCCACATGAATGATGGGAATGATCTTGCTACACTTCTAAATCATTTTTGAATTGGTAATAAGAAATATCTTATTGCACTTCCCATTCACTTCCAAATGGATAAGTTATGCTTCCCACTTGTTTTAAAAGGGATAATTGTCACTGTGAATTATATTTTGTATCACCTATTTGGTCCCATATGAAGTTTGAAATATTTTCAATTGCTTAGAGACCTAAAGGGTTTGTCAGAATGATATTTAACCAAAAATGAGATAATCGAGCGTGCCCTGATTATGCCAGTGACTGGTGAATAATTGTCTAGTCCACAGTGATTAGGTAAACAGTCACATTTGGCTGACTTTTATTGATTGTCTTGGTGAAGGGGACTTTTCAAAGTGATTGAAGATGTAGAGTTCTCAAGATAATGTAATCATGATAACAATAATGACCAATTATAGAACAAAAATAATAAACCTTCATTAGATGAAACAATTGGTACACTGAACTAAAACAACTCCAACAGGACTGACAGAAACCTCAGGATCACAAGGGAAAATAACAATCAACCTTATCTAGTGTTGAAGGACATGGATGCCATTGAACAAACAATGTGACAAAGAAATGGATAGAGACAGGAAAGCTAAATTAAAAGAAAATAAATGCACAAGATGAAAGAGATTAATCTCAAGTCCGGTAAAGTAGTTATTGAAATGCCTGTGAAGTGGGTGAATGACCTGTTCTTGTAACCTCAATTTCCTTAAGTAGATGTCCATTGATAACCAGTTCTAGTTGCTCAAATTTATGGTTCAAATTTTTCAACATCAATTATGTACATTGTTACACTCCCCATCCGAAATCGTAAATCTAGGGTTATGACAACCACCGCATACTCATAGAGAACTCTTCCTACAAGCATGCAAGATATCTCGTCATGCTATCATAAAACAACAGTGGAATAATTAGTAAATAAATTAAGTCCAAATTTAATAATCTAAATTCCAACTTTAATATCCTAATAAATTCAACTATTCCAAAGATCTTACACCAAACTCAATAAGATTTCAAATCTAAAATAAAAATATCAAGGTTCTGTTCTAATCACTCTCCTGTATATATTTCCATATCATTTTAGTTCTCAAGATCTATAAAAATAATAAAATAGAAGGTAATAAGCTAAACAGCTCAATAAGCAATAATCACTTCAGCTAAATTAAATCAGACAATAAAGTAAATAATTATTTATAAAAAATATATATAATTCATCAGTTCGAAATCAATTTCTATTATGCAACATTATCAAAATATAGTTCATATCACATTCAATTCTTTTCAAAATTCAAATCTTTCATGAATCCAATTTCTTTCAAATTACCAAATTATTATCGACCATAAACTATGACCATATTATCCCTGTGACAGAGTCATAATGCCACATTGAAGGAAACTTGATATCGCTCCAATACCAGCTGTGGACCGATGTCTTGCATGGAACATGGGGATAATCCAGCAAACTAGAAGAATAGACAAGAAGAACATGGAAGCCTGATTGGATCACGGATGGAAACATGAGAGAGAGAGGCGGCTAGGATTTCAGAAGAAAAAGCTCTGTTTCATTCCATTTCTTGGTATTATAATGACCTGTATATATACCAATTATAATGGGTTAAACAATCCAAGCCCAAAAAACTCCCTAAACTAACCCATAAATAGAAGCACTCACCCAAGTCCAAGTCTTGCATGCACTCATCCCTTGGATCTAATCCCAGTCCAAACTCTTGGTTAGCCCCCTTAAGATCTCTCAAATCAGGCCTTAAGATCCCAAGGATCAAACCCGATCCTAGACCCAAAAAGAAAACCCGCACAGTTCTATCCGTGAAACTGAGCTGACTTAATTTCAAACTGAATCGACTCAGTTATTGTGATTGAGTCGACTCACCTGCATGCCAGCCACAGGTTTCTGAAATCTTTCTGTTTGGTCACTTTTCTTTAGACTTAGTCGACCCAATCTCAATCTGAGTCGATTAAGACCCAAAAACTACTTCCCTGCAGTCTTCATCCTTGACTCTGGTTCTTTGCTCCACCTTGTATTTCCAAATCTCCGAAGCATCAACCAAGCCCCTCAAGGTCCTCAATACCTGGACCTCAAGTCCGTAGAGAGCTATACACTGTCTCTACTCTAGGACCACTCCTGTCCTAGCCCTAGAACCACAACTGTTCTAATCTCCCAGAGCCAACACCCTTACTCCTCCCATGGCCTCCCAAGGTTTGGGAGCACCACACCAACTCCTACAATCTCCACCTTGATGCCCCTAAGCCTTGGCACACTTGACAATGTCCTCTTGCACGATCTCGCTATCGCTGCATATCCTAACAGTCCCTTGTGCAAACATCCTTGCCACCGCCAACTTTCTTCAGCTTCTGAGCTCCCTTGGAGACCTTTGAGATGATCGCCTCCATCGCTGAAGACCTTTGCTCGCTCTTCGACATCATCTTGAAATTTATTGTAGGCATCCTTCTGCTTGACAGCTGCATCAATTGTTGCCCTAGACTTTCTTGGAGAAACTGCAGTATTTTTATGCCAGCACTCACTACACCTGATGGTCCACCTGACATGATCTCTATAGAGCCACGCCTCTCCATCTGCACACTCCGCTCCACCTGGCTCTGCACAGCCCTGATGCTAGTACTAGGATATTGCTCCTCTTGCACCCCTCCGCTCTGAACTCATGCCAAAACCTTCTCCACCTATGAAGTCACTTCTGTCCGGTGCTTCACCTGAATCTGAAGTCGCTCTGATGCCATAGAAGACAATCCTGTACCTGAGGCTAACCATCTAATGCTGTCCTGCTGCACTTGTCGCTGCACCTCAATCCCAAACTGACCAGTTAGGAGCATACCGAACTATACCGGTTGGGAACTGAGATGGTTCCGGCATGGAAAACAACACATGCCGATGCCGAAAAAGAAAAGAGAGAGGAAGAAAAAAGGGAGGGGGGTCCACCGAAGAAGCCGTCGGAGGGCCTCCGACGGGCCATCGGACGGTGTAAATGCCTCCCGCGGCTCTGCGACGTGAAACAGGGACGATCCGCCCCGATTTTCCATATTTTTTTAAAAAAATCTTTTTTTAAATGAAGCCGGCATAAGGTTTGCCGGCTTCACTTAAGTGATGCCAGCAAATCCAGTGCCGACTTCATTTAAAAAAAAATTAAAAAAATACAGAAAACAAGGGCGGATCCCCCCTGTTTCACATCGTGGAGCTGCAGGGGGTGTAAATGCCGCCTGCGGGCCACGACGGCCCGTCGGAGACCCTCCGACAGCCCCTCTAGTGGACCCCCTCCCTCTTTTTCTTTCTTCCTCCCTCTCTCTATTTCTCTCTTTTTCTTCTCCGATTCGACTCCATTTTTCTTCATCGATTTGCCTCGATTCAGAACGAAACAGGAATGTGCCGAACCGTATCGCCGATCGACCAATACGGCCACCGATATCGATTCCGCAAACCTTGTCTGGGCTCTTCGGGGCTTCACTAATCGACCATTGGACAATATTTGGATCCTTCGGGGCTTCATCGATCAGACGATCGGACAATATCTAGACCCTTCGAGGCTTCACTAATTTGACGATCGAACAATATCTAGACCTTCAAGGCTTCACCGATATGACGATGCTGCCATCAGATATAAATGCATCGTATCTTGATAATATCAAAATTAATTATTTGGTTGAAAATGAAGAGATTTGACCTTTCAAAAAATGATTCGCCAGATCTTCCTGCCATCATTATCTGAAAAGATGGTTTTTGAAAACATCAGATAAGTGTGTGCCATTTGTCAGCATCTGATTGGCCAATCAACATAGTCACAGAACAATCTGGTGTAGCTGAATCTGGTGAAGACGTACCAAACCGCCATTTGACAAGGCAGCTGGATTGGTGCCAACTGCCACAAATCAGTGATAAAGTCAGTGGATCCGAACCGTTGATTCTCATATAAGGGGTTTTGGCCCCCAACGACTATTCATCTCTGCCATTTTTCTTACAAAGGTGCTGTCGAATTTTTCCTAGAAGCCTTCTCGTGTTCAACAGTCATCAAAGAGAGCTCGCAGAGCCGAATAACCCCCTCCTGTTCTTTGCAGTTTTCTTCTTCAATCCCCCTTCTAAGGAAGACATGTTTGCTAGAGGTAGAGAGGGGAAGAAAATTGTAGACGACCCACATATTAGGTCAACCCAGCCCTTATTAACCTTTGAGATAAAAAATCCTCCTCGGGAGAACCTGGATGTCGATCTTGTGGATGAAGGGAGCTCAACCCTGGTGCAGAATCTCCTACACGTGGTCTTACGGATTATCTTAGACTAGAAACCGAGGTATCCATCTTGACCGAGAAGAATTTGGTGACCCTTAGGAAAAAATATGACATACCTGATGAATATAAAATGCTGGTGCTGGGTCTTGAAGGTCGGGTTTCTGAACCTCCTGAGGGCTGCATAGCCTTCTATGATGAAGCCTTCCGATCTGAGCTTCAATTTTCATTGCACCCTTTTTTCTCCAATGTATTTGACTTTTATATGCTTCACCCTACCCAAATAACTCCAAATGCCATTAAGCTGATAATAGTGCACATAATCATGTGTCACCTTCACATAAAGCTCAGAATCTCCCTGTCTACGTCTTTAGTTATGTTGAAAAGACATCCGAGTGAGAGGGGTTAATGGTACTTCTCATCTCAGAAAAACTATAAATCCGGACCTAACCTTCTTCCATCCATAGCTAGAAAGGCTGCTTTTTCTTTGTCCGAGCCCCAATATCATGGGGTTTTAGGGCTTCTTGGGGCGCCCAGACACGAGGCATAACTCTAAGATTGAAATCTTCTCCGAGAATAAGTTGGCTCATTCAGCCCTGATAACCACCAAAGTGCCCAAGCTTTCCAGTCTTATTGATGATCGGACATTGTATGAGACAGATATCAGCTTATACTCTCCTCGGGATAAGACCGATATTTTTTTTTTGCATCCCTATATCATTTATAAGTACAATTTTTCAATGCAAAAATGAGGTTCAATTCGAATAGATTGGAGGATCAGAAGAGCAAGGGCTGAAGCCATCTGTTACTGCGCCTGCCCCAAAGAAGGCTAGAGGGGTGGATCCTCTTGCTCAGACACCATCTCGATCTTCCTCAGCCACCCCTTCTCCCGCCACTTCAGGGAGCAGTGATGCCTCTCGAGGAATATCAATCGAGCCTCGACCTTGTCAACTGACCGAGGTAAAAAGAAAAAATGATTCTTCTGCTGTTCCGCATCACCTCCCAAGGAGCCTGACCGTAAGCCGACCTCGACCACCGTAGTCCAGTCAACTTCAATTGAGGGGGACACAGTGACCTGAATGTCCCTTCTAGAACAACCTCGGCTATGTAGCGATCTCCTCGAATCAGTTCTGTCGAGAGTCGACATGGAGGGACGCTGGAAAAATAAGCCTGAGGAGGTTGCAAAATTTCGGCTTCGAGCATCTCATGCACGTGAGTCTCTTCTCCCCACTTTTCTCTCTTCTTCTTTTTTTTTCTTTGCATCAGTGTATGACTGATCTAAATCTTTGTCCCACAGGCTGCCGTTGACTTCAAAGTCATCTATGAGAACATGGCTTATCTGCTACAAAACAAAAAGGTCATGGAGGCCAATTTACTGATACTTCAAGAGGAGGAGTCCGAACGAGCTGAGAGCCACAAGAGTCAACTTGAAGAGAAGTTGACCTCACTGAAGGAGAAGAATCAAAATCTCCTGGACCTCCAGCGAAAGATAAATGAAGAATGCATTTCTTTATTGTGCTAAGCTTTATGAGGTTTGCATGTTTGTGCATGCATGATGAACTGTTCTCCCTATTGATGGCATGATTTTACAGATGACAACCAGACCAGCACGCAGTCTTGTCCAGAAGCATTCTTATTTCTTTTGTTTCTTGCAAGAAAAGATTATGCTTCCTCCAACATTGTCTGGGTCTTGAGGTAACTTGAACACCTCATAGTCACTGATATCTAGAAGTAAGTATGCCATATATACACTTCTAGTTTGCTCCTTAATCATTGAGTTTAATACCAAACTCTGCCTAAATGTTAGCGATGTGCTAAGTGGTGTTGCATCCTACCATTAACTAGGCGGTCAGTCTATCCTTCAGTCTCATGGCACTATGCAACACAAAAAGCTAATCATTTTGTTGTTGCGCTATAGTTTATCCATCATGCTAGTTAGTACAGCTAAAAGGCTATTGCTATTAAAATGAAATTAAAGATGAAAAATGGACAAATAATTCATAATAAGACCTCTAGCAGAGGACCTAATGTATCCCCAAGAGACCTTCAAATGCCTAATGCTGAGGGGAAAAAAAAAAAGAATGCCAGTCCTGGAAAGATGTGAAAATGATTTTTATAACAAAGTGTCGGGACCAAGTGAATGAAGAGAAATTATGTGGCAATGATGATCAAAAGTTAAGTGACAAGAGAAATTATGTGGCAACAATGATCCAAAGTTAAGTGACAATCCTGGCCCATGAGAGGCAAATGGATAAACTAACTAAAGACAGAAACATGATGGATCATAACCAAAGTTATTAGCATAACTAAGCAAAACATGTTATTTCTTCGTAAACCTCTTCAGAACAAAACTTAAGAAAGAAATTTAATTACAAATTTGCTGTCTGCTGACTGAAGATTAATAAAAGATTCAGAAAGTGAGGCTAACAGAACAATGGCTAGCTTATACACGAACAAGATGTCTAACCTATTGTTGGTGACAGAGGATGTAGTTGGTGACATTCATGAGTCACTAAGTCATTGAGCTGGGCACCCATGCATAGCCATCTTGTGACCCTCGCACCATCAAATTATTGGATATCGACATCATATAGCGACAGGTATGTACGTAGAAATTTCAAAAATTTTAAATATAAACAGAGTACACAGTGGAAATAAAAATTTTTATATTACTTCAACATCGTTCTAGGACAACCGTTCAACATAACTGTCACACCTCCGATCTGAGATTGTGAACCAAAGGTCATGGCAACCGCCGCATACTTATGAAGAAAGTTTTGCATAAGTATGCGGCGGTTGCCATGACCTTTGGTTCACAATCCCAGATCAGGGGCATGACAATTATTATAGTATCAGAGCATAAGTGGATGAATTATGACACATAGATCAGACATAAGTGTATGTGGATAGACACTAGGAACAGTGGAACGATAACTGATATTGATTGTAACAACCTAGAAACCCCAGATTAATACAAATACGTTGATAGATCTGAATCAGAGTGCACAGCGGAAGCATAATGATCTAGATTATCTGGATTATCTTGACATGGTCAACAATATTGAATCTTTGAGTTAAAAATTTATGAGGAAAGACATGATTTGATATTCTTTAATAGAAAAAAAATCATTTATATAAAAAAGATAATATTTTTTATTCGGGACTATTTTGGATGTCGATATGTGATTTTCATAAGTAGATCTTTTATTGACCATACAAAAAAAAATTTTGAGAACGAAATTTCTTTTTAGAGGGGGAGAATGTAACACCCTACCCCAAATCTCAAAGCAACAAAAAAAAAAAATGAAATTGGGCCAGCACGTGTAATGCACAAACTGGAATTAGCGTGGAGAAGGGAAATACACGAACTCCCGAAAGAGTTCTTCTCCGATTCAAAGTCCTAAAACCCTTAGGATTAGAGGATAATTCCAACCCTAATTTCTTCTTATTTGAGGCCTATTTAAAGGCCTCAATCTCATTGGTTTTTCCTCACAAAAATCACTGGTTAATCGCTGATTTTCTTCCCTCCTTTCATCCTATTTGTCGACAGATTAATCTTCTTTTGGCCATCGGAAATCGTGTCAAACCCCATCCAAATTAGGTAAAATCCCTTCCATCTCATTCCGTCAATTTTTTAGGGGTTTTTATTTTGGATTGTACTGAGTTTTTTGCTGAAAATTCCTTCAAAAATCATTGTTTTTCAAGTTTCCTATATTTCTATTTTGTTTCATTTTTTTTCCTACCGCCACTTATCACCACCGGTCACCGAATCTAGCCAGTTGGTATCGTCTAGGACTGCCCCTCCGACCTTGAGGGTCGCCGGTGGGGGTGGTTGCTGTCCTGGCTCGGGAACAAGGGGAGAAGAGCTCCCCTGTTCCGTGAAAGAAAAAAAAGGAAAAGAAGAGGACCACGCGGGTCCTCTACTTCCATGAAGAAGAAAAAAAAGAAAGAAAGAAAAAGGAAAAAAAATTGAGAGAGAGTTTCTCTCTCTTCTCTCTCTCCCTTCAGTCTAAACCCTTGCTTTCTTTCTAAAATATTGGACTTTCTCTCCCTACTTTTTCTTTCTAAAATTTTCTCTCTAGACTGTTTTTTTTTCTTGATAGATTTTTCTCTCAAAATTATCTTTCTAAGATTACCCTAATGAAAGACTTGTTTTTGATGATTTTGATCGAGCTTAGTAAAGGATCCGATCCGAAGCGGGATTTTGATTTGGGATTTGTTTAGATCTAGTTCTAAATTAAAATTAATGCAAGAATATAATTTTGAATAATAGGCACTGAAGAATCTCCTAAAGGTTAATCGATTTGTTCGCTCAATGGTCTATAAAAGATAAGTAATGAATCTTCTCGAGATATTTCATATTTATTTTGAAAGTAAATAATTATTCTTTAAAATTATGTATGATTTATAAAATTACATTGGAATAAAAAGTGATTCTAAAATACTATAGTTTATTGATTATACATATGTTCAGTGAAAATTATGATATGTTACAATACAAAAGTATTTTGATACATATGAGATTTATGCTCTCAACCTATGTTTCAGTGGGCCCCACCAATGAAAATTATACGTTGGTACTCAATGGACTCTATCAGTAGGGGTTGTACGCTGGTATTTAGTGGATCCTGCCAGTTGAGATTGTGCGCTGGTATTCAGTGGACCCTGCCAATGGAGGTTGTGCACTGGTATTCAGTAGACCCCGCCAATGGGTATTAAACATTGATCATCGTCGTGGTTGTTGAGTTGTGAGTGTTTTGATTCGAATCGAATTTATGATTATATTATATATAAATATTTGAAAAAATTGAATCTACTTTGAATTAACATGAAATATATTTTTACGTTTATTCATACTATTATTCTTGTAAATTATATAATTATTTGAAATATCTAGTTGAGATATTTGTTACTTACTGGGCTATCTAGCTCATTACCTTTCTTTTTATTTTTTTGCAGATTCAGATAATTAATTGCGAGCGTGGGTAATAATGTTGGGACAGAGCTTTTAGAGGCGAGATTTAGCATTGTCAACTTCATTGAACTTAGATTTATTATTTTATTTTTAGTGAAACTTTATTGGATGTAAGACATTGATTTAGTTATGCGAATTAAAGTTAAACAATAATTATTTAAATTTTATTCCACTGTGATGTATTGATATCGTGATGAAATATCTTGCATGCTTATGGAAAGAGTTTTTCATAAGTATGTGGCAGTTGCTATGACCTTCAGTTTACAATCTCGGATCGAGGACGTGACAATAATGTTCTACCGTTATGTCAGAGCAACCTTATGTCAGAACAATGTTAAAATAATTTTTCAATTACATCTAATCTAATCTAGCATGCATAGAGATCAAATCTCATAACTTAAGCATCATCATATATGCGAGATAAAATCTAAGAAGAAGATCTGAATTTTGCCTTTGCGTAGGTAGATCTTCACTGTGATCCGATGATCCAATGATCTGAAGATGTCTTCGAGGTTTCGTTGTAGCCGCACAAATGTCTGACCTCTACAAATATCCACCAAGGCTGATCTGATCAGGAGATCTTGATCTCATCGAGGTGCTAGCTCTCTTGCAAAGATCGCTCCCTAAATTATCAAATCGGTTTGATCTTTTGATTCTCTTCTCAAGAAAATCAAATAAATCTATAGGAGAAATTCGAAATCAGATCAAATCTGATTTTTTTCTCCACTTTTCTCTTTTCAAAAAAAAAATCAAGATCTACAAAAAAAGGCAAGAGATCAGATCTCTTATTCTACCTTCTTGTCCAACCTGTGGACTAGATCTGAGGAGAGAAAAAGGAGAACCGTCCATCTCATGGATCAAGAAAAATAAATCAGATCAAATCTAATTTTATGTCCAAACTTTGGACATCTATGAAGGAGAGAGAGAAGGGGACATGTCCAACTCTTGGACATAAGAAAGAGATAGAGAGTTACCTTACAACAACCAACTTTTGATTGTAAGAATTAAAGGATAGGAGAAGGGGGCGTCAACCACCTTGAAGATTCCTTGAACAACCTTGGGCGTTACTTTATTTTTCTCCATGCCTATCTCCTTCTTTCTCTCACATTGGGCGTCCAAACTCTTAACCTTATATTTAAGGGAGGCGTCCCATCTTATCCCTATTTAAATCCCAAGATAGTTAGGGTTTAGGGATAAAGATAAAGTTGGATTTGGATAAGAACTCCCTTTGAATTGTCGCCCCAACCAACCCTTGTGCGCCCACCTATTTTTCCTCCACGCCAAAGCTTCTTTTCTATGTGAAAATATATGGTGTGGAACCACCATAGGGCATGTGGACTTGTGTTCACAATCTCCTTGTTTGATTTGGTCAAGGTCTAGACCAAATCCAAATGGAAGTTGGAGTCCATTTTAGATTAGGTTTCAACATAAATTAAGTTCAATCCCATTAGACTAATAAAACTTAATCCAAGTCAAATTAAAATCTTATCTAATTATATTAAATCTGATTTAATTTGACTAGGATCCTATCCCAATTAAACATTACTAAAGATTAGGTCAAACCTAATCTAGATAAGTTTGGATCTAGTATCCAATAAATCTAATCCCATTAGATTAATGAAATCTAGTTTGAGTCAAACTCAAAACATATCTAATCAAATCAAATCTGATTCAATTTGATTAGGATCCAATCCTAATATTTGATTAAATCAAATAATATGCAACAATTATAATTTAATCCTCCTATAACTTATTAACTCTTAGTAAGTCCTCAATATAACTTACATTTAAGTTCAATCATCAATCAAATTGATAATTAAGATCACTTACAATTTATGATTTCAAATCATGATTCAACGATTTGATTAGCCAAGACCTTTTTTATGTGTGACCCCATAAATTCTATTATGTCTGGTAGTGAGAAATATTTTAATCTCCATCAAAATATCATTGAAACTTCTTTCAATGGATTGAAATAATTTCAACTCACCAATCGAGAATTATTGACCATCAAAATAATTCTCGTTGGTCCCACAATCCACCAATGATGCCTAGCAGCAGTAGTGGCAACCCAACAGAACAGAAAGACGAACATGTAGGTGTAGTTACCGTGTGATTCAGTTCTTCTATCGTGAGTTCCGACAAGATGGAGGTTATTGAAAATTCGCCAAACTCCAACGTCTATCATATGTAAGATTTAATTAGCTCAAATTTAAATCGTGAAATCTCATGAAAACCCTTTTCCATAATTTACTATGCCATGGCCACAGTCTTATGAACTTGATTTCATAAATTATATAGGACTACTCCTTAACTACTAAAATCAATAGATCCCTTCTAAGTGTGCATCCTACTTCTACAGCGAATCTACTGTAGCCAATATACACAGCGAGGACCCAAATGACTAGAAGATCAAGTTTATGTGCAATCAAATTACAGCAACCTCACTGTGAATAGTCGAGGCACTGCAGGTGTAAGAACCACTCATACAACTACAGCATAGAGAATGTCACTGACAAATGAGTAGATATCCAAATGACTTCTCATATTGGTCACGCTCAGTACAGTTGTTCTCTAACAACCATCTGCACTCTTGCTCCAGTATCTCCATACTGTAGACTCGAGACTCATCTATCTTAAGAAAAATGATCCATACACCGATCAGATCAATCACCGTCTCTGTGATGATCCATCGATCGGAAGCAATTTAGAAATTAACCATCAATGACACATGTCTCAAATTCTCAATTCTTGAGAATATGTATCATCATCTTGTTAATTTTCTGGATGATTAATGGACACATACACTACATGAATGGAATTTACTGTATTAATTAATTAGGTTGAGTATAAAATTATATTCTAGAAAGAATTAATGGATCGGCCTGATTGGCTTTTAGCGCATACAACTAACACAAATGACATGCAACCTAGAATCAGGGAAAGAGTTGATAACTGAGGGGGCAACAACTTAGTATTGCCCCCGGTCATCCTCTCACATGCTGTCCATCTCTTCATTTAAGATCAGCTTTCTCTATGTTCTACAGCAGAGTTGAAGGTATAACAAGAAGTTCCCGACTAGGCATTGCACCTTCACAAGGAAAGAATCAAATACAAGAGGAAGAAGAAAAAAGAATATAGACTAGATGAGGCTTGATGATATTTTAGGCTAAATTTAGTAGAATAAGTTGATCATACGAGAGATTTTCCTTTATAGAGGTCATTTTCTCTTATAGAGCTTATTTTCTTGCTTGCTACATGTAAGGCAGCTTCCAGTTTTGACAGAAAAAGAACTCCTTTTAGGTTACAAAGCATTTAGATTTAACTTGCTTACTTCTGATTCTGTAGAGAACTTATATTTAAAGACATACTTGGACACTATGATGTTTGGAGATGGGTTTAAGGACAGGATGCTCTTGGGATCATCTAAGTAAGATCGTCATTTAGGAAGCAGGGATTGGACTTACTCCTGTGCAGAATCGTTCTGTAATCTTCTGCCTGGTAGTTTTGGAGTGAGCAAATTAGGTCCATATCACAGGTAAGAAGTTGAACAGAAATTCCATTCAAAGAATCACTGCAGATGTTCCAATCAGTTGCACATCTATAAATTCAGAACATAGAGTTCAGCTGAATTGCACAGGAAGTTAGAATTGTTCTATTAACCAGCTCCTTATCCCTATTCATGGTTGGATTGAATTAAAGAGTGATGGATCTAACAGCCTCGACCAATCTAGCCAAAGAGGACTTCCAGGAGGAACGTCAATTCTTTTTTTATTCTATTCAACTAATGGTTCAATGAAGCAGAATCTGGCTTGAACTGAACTTCGAAACAAAGTTGGGTGGCTAGATTTTAGTTTTAAATCTTCATGAAAGTTGAAACATCTTCTAATGAAAGTTCAGAGCACAGCTTTTTTGGATGATTCTAGAGAGTCACATATTTGGATATGAGGAAATCAAGCTGCTGATCTTCTTCCCAGGACACACCCTATCATATACAGATGATGATAAGTTTCTTTTCTTCCCTGCTTTATCTTCCATGTACTCTTGAAGATAAAAAACTGTGCAAGTGTACATTAGGTAATAAGGCATGTAATCCTGCATAAAAGCAACTACAAATTTAATTTAGCTTTCAGATAAAGAGTAATGTGGTACTCAATTTACACTATTCTTAGTCACATATGCAAAAATTCATTCCTATACAATAACTGGCCAACTAGATCCACCAATATTGAACAACTTATGCTTGAAACAGCAAGCTAATCTAAAAACTCACATTTAGAGCCAAAAAACAACAAATAATGCTTGGGTGAGATTGTTGTAAATAGTGTGCCCATGTATTGATTATGAAACAAACTTTGTTTTATGAAGTGCAAATCAACATTTTGTCATTATTTTTATCTTCTGCCCCATAATCCCGTGCATCACTGGCTACTAGTACAGAAAAAAAGAAAACCATCCAAAAGCAATATAATGTATCTTCTTTGTAGTCACAAATCCTGATTAAAATAAAAAAAAAAAAATCTAAACCCTATTAAGGCCAGTAGCATCTCTAGGAAAAACACATTTGCGGGGAATTCCAGCAGACCAGGGCCTTGAACAAGTGGATGACATCAAGCTTCTGCTAATATTCATTTCCCAACTGATTTGAAAAGAAATTTACACTACACTCCACTTTGCTACATATAATTGTTGCAGCTGGCAAAAGGCATGTAATTTCATTTACGTATCATGTAGCAAGAGATCACATGGCATGATGTGAAAATTGGTGTCAGCAATGACCATGAACTTGATCAGCAAGCACTGTCACATCTATATGCATCACTTTATGATCCATGCAATAATTCATCAAAATTTGAGAAAGTTTGATGGCCAGCCCTCAGCTGGATACCAACCCCCTAAACTAGAACAAAGTTTCAAGCTAACAACAACTCTAGGTAAAAGTATGGCTAAGATGAAACATAAAAGGTTAGCAGGACAAAAGGACAGAATTTAAGCTTTTCAGGAAAAGAAGCAATCCTCTAAGGTTCTCGTATACTTGGAAAGAGCCTATGCAAAAAGAAGATAAGGCAAGCTTCAATAGAGGAAATCAAATTCATCACCGAGGCACAAAGTATATACTGAAGTGCCAAATTGCAGCATAATCATGTCGATATTATGCAGAACCAAATTCTATAAATCCAAGACTGCAAAATGCCAGGCAATATATTGGACCAGTTAGTGCAGGCACAATATGCAGAACAGAGGTGAAGTTCTTTACAAGAATACCTTAATCTTTAATAGTTTAAAATAACAACGAAAATAACTTTCAGGAACTTTACGGTTACTTATCTGCATCAAAAGGATGCCAAATAACATTAAAATGATTGGTAAATCTTCTGTTGTTTTCATTAATAAATGCAACAGAAATTAAGTAGAGCAGGAAAAGCCCGCAAGCAAATCAGTTAAATAAGACAAGACTCCATAGTTAATTCAACTCCAAGAAAATCAACCAGACGATACACAACAACAACAATTACATAGAAGAAATGGCCTATTAGGAAAAGTTCAGAATCTTTAAGAAGCAGAGCTTTGCCATCCGATATGTGTTTACAAAGAAGAGCCAAACAGCATAGCCACACAGAATAATACTATCTATCTCATGCAAACTATGGATATGATAAGACTAGGGTCTCTTTAGCATATGCTTCCACAGGAAGTAAGAAAAACAACTAAGGATGACGGCATAATGTTTACCGAATATCCGACAATGAACAGAGCAATACAACCCATCACAAGGAAAATGCGATTACCAACCAATTGACAATGGGAAGAAGAAACATAAAAGTTTATTCTCAAAATCAAGTAGGTAAACAGCAACAATTATGCAGTTTGGAGGGAAGATGTTCACAGAACAGTAACCAAACAACAAAACAACATCGAAACGAGATGAATTATACCCACAAGCACGCATTCCAATCAATCTTTATCTCCTTACACCGAAATATAGATCAAACCAACAAAATCTATCTATGAACTGATCAGACAATAAAGCAACAAATATATATATATATATATATATAAAGAAGATTGGAAATCTGCAGTTACAAAATTCTTTACCAGCATCCGCCCGGTTACATGGCCATACAAGTTTCCCTGCTTGATCCGAGCATATGGCCAAGGGAGCAACACCATCATGATCACGCCCCAGACGATGGTGGTAACCATCAACGACAGAAAGCAAGCAACAATCCTAACGACCGACAGGACGACAGTAATCCATCTATCATCATCCACAAAGTCAGCCGTGTCGGCCAGCCGGCGACTCGGTTGCCCGGCCGCATCTTTCGGTGGGGGAATCGGTGGCCCCATCGATCCGAAGCTCGCTTTGAAGCAGCTCTCCAGCCGCCGACCCAGCAAGAACGAACTTGCCCCAGAAGCACCCATAGCACTATCCCCCACTTCCCACCTCTAATACCACTAGCAAGAAAAGCAAACGAGGACTAAGATATACTGGATATACTGAGATTAGAAATATATATAGATTATTGAAAGGCTGGTGAAGAGTGCAGAATTTGAAAAAGTTTTAACTCAATATATTGTGATGGTACCATGAAAGAGGTTTGAAGGTTCCGAGTAGGGAACTTGCGAATAGGTCGGAATCGGAATCCAGCAAAGAATAAATTCTGTGGGTTCTTCGTGGAGAGAGAAGAAAGAGAAGATTCTGGAGTGCAGAGCAAATAGAGAAGAAGAGTAAAGAATAGTGATGGGTGGTTTCTAAGGAGAGAGGGTCTGCCGCCGTGGTTGTCTTCGCTAGGAAGGCATGGTTTTCAAGGGAATAGTCTTAAGATCTGAAAAATTTTAGATGCATGCATCCTAGAAACAACTAAACCTATATATAGAGCCTCCAGCTGGCGCATAGGGACCACATAGACATGGGCCAGAGATTTGAATGTCACAAGAATTGCTCTTGAGATGGAGAAATTATTGTCTGGATCACGCCCAGATAGACCAGGCAAATCCCACGGTGCATAACACGCCACATTATCCTTATTTTTTACACGGATCTCCGATTGTACGTTATTCATTGTTTATGTGCTTCGAGATTTGTGCTAGTCTACGGGGTTCAGGCTATAAGTGCTCGTTGAGATGGGAGTTTCAAGGACACCGAGACCCACGAAAGAGGAGAGGGTCCGAGATTTATGACGGGCCCTCGTGGCAGGCAGTGATTGACTGGCTGCGTGGCGAGCGATTGACACCATATAGATGAGTGGTATAATGGACTTAAAATCCGTGGGACCAACTTATTGGACCGCTGAAGTGGCACACATTTTTGAGCTTGGTTTTGACCTACAAGCCAAACGGAAAGTAGGCGCGGAAAGGGACAGCAATCTTATTACCCAGGGAAAGATGGCGGTCTCTTTGAAACACGTGGATCGCCTCGTTCGTTCGCACAAACGAACCACTGTTGCGTCTGATGCATGGGTTGTTGATAAACTTTGGGCTGCTGGTAAGAAAACTGTTACGATCTGATGCATGGGTGGTTGGAAACTTGGGACTTCGGCTGATGGGAATTGCGGCTGTGTGCCTGCGGGTCGGGGGTGAATGTGCAGATAGACGAATGGCGTTCAGAGATTTAGGCGGTGGGTAATCCCACGGTGATTCGTACGAAGGAAGATGATTCATACGAAGACACAACCCCAACCCATGCGCCTACTAGCGTCCGGCCTATGCATCGGACGTGCTTACAAAAAAAAAATGTACCAGGTGGATGGCTACGATGCCATCGTGTATCATCCACATGATTTGATCTAATTTTTTTAACCATAAATCTTATTTATATAATAATAAAAAAAAATAATCGAATATTAAGATAATATTTTCTATTAATATATTAGATTATTGGATAATCTCCAACGTACCACGTGCTCCTGCCAAACTAACGTAAGAGTAACCTAATTCGCTCTTCCCCACGATCGCCTTCCTTCCCACCTTCAGAGAAAAAAAAGGAAAAAAAATCTCTTCTCTGCGATCTCTCTCTCTCCGGAGGAGGAGGAGGAGGAGAGACGTCGCTGACATTCGTCGTATCTGTGACCCTTGAAGAGCTCGAGAGCGAGAAAGAGAGAGAGCGAGGGAGAGAGGGACCATGCGCTCTTTGGGGTCTCGCCTTGACGTCCATAGCGGCAGCAAGGCCAACGCCATCGCTGGCTTCTTCTCCACGTCCACCATCGTCGAGGCTGCCATCGTCGTGCTTCTCTTGAAAAGCTTCTCGCGGGACAAGCGGCCGTCGAAGGTGAAGAAGATCTGGAGGATGTCATCGGCCGTACTCTCCATCCGGCCCAGCATCTTGGCGATGTGGCGGACGGCGGCAAGCAACGTGGCTTAAGGGAGAGGGGAAAAAGGCGCTCCGACGAGCAGCACTCGGGACAGTGCTTCCCCTAGCTGAACTACGTCCGCTCACCCGAGCAGCGCTCTGCCAACAGCGGAAGGAGCTTTCGCCCGAAGAGCGCTCTGCCGACGCGACGGTGCGGGAGCTGCTGGAGGCCAGGGCGGATGCAGTGGCGGTGGACGGGCGGGGGAGAACGGTGCTGGAGTTGGCGAGGGAGGTGCTGGCGGTGACGCCGATGGTGGCGCTGGGGAGGCGGGCGGGGGTGGCGACGGCGGCTGAGCTGGAGGGGGCGGTATACGAGTGGGCAGACGTGGAAAGGGTGGTGGAGGAGAGGGGGAAGGGGAAGAGGAGGGAGTACTTGCTGGAGTGTAAGGATGGAAGGAGGGAGTGGGTGAGGAAGGAGTGGGTCGTGGGATTGGGGAGATCCTGGAGATGGAGGCTTCTGCGTATTTTGGGAAGGAAGGGGAACGGCGTTGGGCTGGGGAGAGAGAGGAGGTTAAGGGGAAGAAGGACTAGTGGATGGCGCGGGAGTTGTCGATGCTGGCACAGAGCAGGGGAGAATAAGAGGATATGAGGCGGCGGATGTGGACGTCGTCAAAGCCATGGATTCACTGTGGATCTGAGGGCGGTAAGGTGTTTGGAGGCTCTGATGGCATTGTCTTTGGGGAAGCCGTAAGAGGTGATGAGGTACTCCACTATGAAATTGGGCTTGGGAGGTCGGTCCTCCCCCAAGGAGGAGGTGGCGGCGGCGGCGGAGATGGAAGGAGGGGAGGAGGGACGCTGAAGGAGTGATCTTAGGGAAAGGGAGGGGGTAAAAGAGGAGGGAGGACTTGAACGCCAACATGCTTGAAGAGTTGGAGAGGGAGAGGGAGAGCTCTCGTGAGGCCTTGGCGGGGCTTTGGAGGACGTCTCTGGTCGGACTTGCTTCAAAAATCATTACATAGAAATGTTCATTTGCCCATCTGCCGCTTAAGGAAAAATAGAATCTATAACAGAGAAAAAAAAACTCTCCCATGCCAGCGTTGTGGACAAGCTGATTCTTTTTAGATGGAATCAGGTTTGTAATTTACATCTATGATGACTTCAAACCACCGATCTAACCTAAATTGATAGGGGGAAAGTAGAAATTCAAACTCAAGCACATGATGCAATTTATGAACCATACGAAGAAATGATCGTATATCCGATCAATCAGATCAGGATGCAGCAAAATTTTAAAAATTTTTGATTCGATGTGCGATCCGATTGAAATCCGATTTCGATCGTGACCAGATCGATCATACATCTAGATTAAGAGAAAAATAAAGATTTAAACAATTTAAATCAGAATATAAGATGATCACATCATCTTGTGTGAATAGATAAACATCACAGTCCAATGATCGTGGAGTTTTGAGGTTCGCTGTTGAGCCGCGCATGTGTCCGGCCTCTATAGGTATTCATTCGGGCTTGGACTAGGATGTTCTCTCCATCTTCGATCCGTCTACTCCTAGATGGATCTGCAAGCTCCTGGATCAGCTTCAAATCTGATCTTTGATAGGATTCCGATCAGTATTTGATCGCAGTTTTTTTATTCCTTCATGTAGTTTGGATGGAATTCAACACCTTGAGATCACCAGATGGCCGTCCAATACCTTTGGACATGGGAGAGGATGTGAGATCAGAGAGAAGAAGGGAGATGGCATGGAGAAGAGCAGAGGAGACGTAGAGATTTTTTTATGATCAGCACTAGTATCAAACGATTTAACAGGATACCTTTTTATAGACATTTGATCGGATCAAATGTCTTAAAGTAGGACTCTGTTTGATACCGCACATCCTGATTTTTCCCTTATTTTGTCACACAAAACCATCGAGGAATTCAGATGGGGTGAGTGCCATGGATAAGGTTGTTGTCATCCAAATCAATCCTCCCACATTTCAAATTCAAATACTTCAAATTTGAATCTCAATTCAAATCTAAATTTAAATTCAGATATAACCATATCATTCTTATCCTCATCAGCAAGAGGATGGGGTTTATCCTCTTCTCTCCCCCTCCCTTATCTCCAAGTGGTGCATGCCCCTTGATCTTATCCATATGGGGCGTCCCACCCTTTCTGCGAAGAAAAGTCACGATGAAAAATGTGGGGCGCCAACTATTGGCACCTCTCCCATCTTTTAATTATTACATAGAAGACTTGCTTTAGGGAATCTAACTCTTATTATCCAAAATAAGCTTGCTTAGTTTTGGTCAAGCCCTATCTAATAAGAAACCCAAATCAAATAGGAGAGAATGAATTTAACCATATGCTAGCATAGTTTTCTTAAATTCAAAATTAAGATTTAATTAATCCTAATCCAATCAGATTATACTTAACCCAATTGTACAATCTTAGATCAAAATATTTATTTTGATGACCCCATAGGTTCGATTCTGTCTGATAATGAGATATGTTATGATCTCTATCAGTAAAATTATCGAAATTCTTTTTGATAGATCGAAACTCTTTTCAATTCAATCAATTAGAATTATTGATCATCGACATAATTCTAATTGGTCCCACAATCCATCAGTGACATCTAGTAGTATATTGTGGCAATCTAGCAGAACTGAATGATGAATCTCTAAGTACAGTTACCGTATAATTCGATTTCTCTATCATGAGTTTCAACAAGATATAGGTTAAAGATAACTCGTCAAATCTGATTCTTGTCATATATTAGAATCAATTGACTCAATTTTAATGTGAAACCTAATAGAAACACCTTTCTATTTTTTCACATTGCCATGGTCATGGACTTTAGGACTCAATCTTATGATCTACATAGAATTATTTCTCATCTATCGAGATCGATAGATCATATCTTAATGTATATTCTATTCCTACAGTGAGTCTATTGCAGTCAATTACACCTCAGATTTCATGTGACTAAAAAATCGAGCTATGGTATAGTCAAACTACAGCAACCTTATTGTAAACAGTCGAGATACCGCAAGTCAAAGAACTAGTCACACTATTGCAATATCGAATTAGTCACGGATGAGTACGTAGACATTCTAGTGGCTATTCGTGTTTGGTTATGCTTAGTACCATTATTTCCTAACAAACACTTGCACTCTCACTCTGGTATCTCTACACTGTAGATTTAAGACTCATCTATCCTGAGGAAGCGATTGTGTACCAATCTCTTTAGATCAAATACTATCTCCATAATGATCTTATGATCGAAAGCAATTTATAAATTAATTATAATGACCTATGTCTCAAATTTTCAACCCTTGAGAATATGTATTATTATTTTCATTAACTCAAAGGACGATTCATAGCACTTAAAGCACAAATATGAATAGAAATAAACCCAACTTTATTAATTTATAAGTCAATATTATAAAATATGTCCTAAGAAAATTTTATAAGTGTTGGTCAATCTGACTTTTAGGACATACATCTAACAATCTCTCACTTGATCTAAAGCCAATTGACTACAAATCTAAGTTCCATCTTCTCAAGGTAGGCTTCAATCTTTTGTTGGCTTAATTGCTTCATCAGTGGATCAACTACATTATTTGCAGTATCGATTCTCTTCACCTCGACGTATCCCTTCTCGAGATAATCGTAGATAAGATGGAATCATCACTCGATGTACTTGGATTTTTGATGAGACCTCGACTCCTTAGTGAGAGCTATGGCTGTCAGATATATATTCTAGAAGCTAATTATTGACTGACACATTATTCATTCTATAATACAAATTTATACTTAAACTATTGATTTAATTAATGAAGGATAAGTTTTCTTTTTCCATTCAAGTATTATGTGTCCTTGGATCATCCTTGGAATTAATGTTATAATACATATTCTCAAGTATTGAAAATTAAGATCATGTATGATCGATTTCTAAATTACTTCTGATCATAGGATAGTCATTGGGACGGTGATCGATCTAGATAGATCAGGACATGGTTCACTTTCTTTGGGGTAGATGAGTTTCTAGTTTACGGTGTAGAGACACTAAACGACAAGTACAGATAGTTGTTAGAGAATAACTAATACTGAGCGTGACCATATAAAAGATCACATGAATTTCTATTCAATCGTCAGTGATCATCTCGATGCAGTAGTTGTGTGACTAGTCCTTTAATCTGTGATGTCACAGGTTCTCATAGTAAGATTGCTATAGTTTGACTACATATAAATATTGACTCAATTATGAATTTTTATAGTGGATGTTGGCTTCAATTAATTGAGATGTGGAAGTAACGTGTGCATCTAGATGAGATCTATCAACTTTGATAGAGAGGAGTATGTTAGGTGAGTGTCCTAGAAGCCAATTATTGATTGACATATTTTATAATTTCAGAGCTTAACTTTGTACTTGTAATATTTTTACCATTAATAAAAGGATATTTTTATTTCTAATCATGTTTATATGTCCATGATTTATCCTAAAAATTAATAAAGATGATTTTTATATATTCTCAAGATGTTGAGAATTTGAGACGTACATTATTAGTGGTTAGTTTCTAAATATTCTCGATTAAAGGATCGTCATGGAGGATAGTGACAATCCATTTAAGATCAATGCACGGATCACCTTTCTTCTGGATAGATGAGTCTCGGATCTGCAGTATAGAGATACTGAGATGAGAGTATAGATGGTTGTTAGAGAACAACTTACACTGAGCGTGACCAACACGAAAAATCACTTGGATGACTACTCACTCATCAATGGTTGTCTCGATGCTGCAGTGGTGTTAGTGGTCCTTTGACCTGAGGTGTCATCGGCTATTTGCAACAAGATTATTGAGTTTGACTACACATTCTTTTGGTTCCTGACCATTCGGATCCTTATTGTGTATGTTGGTTTTATTAAATTCAGGTTCGTTGTTAGGAGTAGCATGCACGTAGATAGAATCTATTGATCTTGATAAAAAAGAAAAAGTCTTATGTAACTTGCGAGATTGAGTTCAGAAAATTTTTGGCCAAAACAAGAGTGAATACTAAAAAAGAGTTTTCAAAAAATTCACAAGTAAACTCGAGTCGAGACATTCTTGTATATGACTAATGATAAGATTTGATGAGTTCTCCATGATCTCCGTCAAGTCAGAACTCACGATAGAAAGACTGAATCATACGATAACTGTACCTAGGAGTTCATTATTTTATTTACTAGATTATCACTATATATTGTTAAGTATCACTAGTAGATTGTGGGACTCATTGGACGTCATCTTGATGATCGATGACCCTCGGAGGGTAGAGTTGGAATTGTTCCAACCCATTAAAAGGAGTTTCGATGATATTATGATGGAGATCACAATATATCTCACTACTAAATAAAATGAAATATATGAGATCACACACAAAAGAGGTTCTTGTCTGATCAGATGTTAATTAATGATTATAAATCATTAAAGGATATAATTATTAATATGATTGATGATTAATCTCATACAAATATTGTAATTATATAATTCACTAAGTGTTAGTGAATTATAGAAAGATTAATTAGCAACTGAATTACTAATTGACTCAATTTGATTGAGCAATGAGGTTCGGATTAAGTCTAATTGAATTGGATTCATTTTGACTTAGATTGGATTTGATTGGATCAAGCCTAATTGCGAGAAAAATTAATTTTTGATTTGATCAAGATTTGGATTTAGTTAATTCCTAATTAGATTAGAATTTGATTAAGTGGATTGGGTTTCTAATTTGATTAGATTTCATTATCTATTTGGATCAAACTAAATCTAATTTGGTTTAAACCAAAATAGGAAACCCTAGAGTCCCATCTCCCTAAGACTCTTTCTCCCCTTGCATGTCCTAGGTTTCATGCCAAGAAACCTCATGCAAAAAAGATTTTTGCATTGAGGTATTTGCATGAAAGAGAGGATGGCACAAGAAGGGGGGACGGCACATGGTTATGACTCATCATCCTTATCCATTCCATATTTGAATTTGATTCAAATCTTGTGATAAGGATTAGATGGAAAGAGATCAAGGGATAATGAAAAACTTTTGTGGCGCCACCCTATCTTTTTTCATATTGAGAAAGAGTTGTGAGTGAGAAGAAATCAGATCTGATTTCTTCTCATGCCATTCCCATCTTTGGTGCATAAAGGTGGATGCCCTCCTTTCCTGGCATGTGGAAAAGGTGGCACCTCCTTCTAGCCCTAATATCCCTTGTTCCTTATAAAAAGGTTCCAATACTTGGAGGCCTATAGTATGAGAAATAGAAAAAAATTTAAGAGAAAAGTTTTGCTCAAAATCTGAGCCACTGATTTTGATGACATGTATAATCTAATTTTTGGTTTAGATCTGAAAGTTTGAATATTTTAAAATTGATCTTATGCTGGTATTAGGTTGTCCTGATATAGAGTTAACCCTTTATATTAAAAAGATTATCCTAGCATAAGATTGATTAATTTTAAAAATTATTTTTAAAATATTTAAATCAATCTTTTAGATCTAAAAATAGATGTATGTGATATGTGCTTTTCATGTTAAATCTAAAATTAGAATGATTAAAAATTTACATCAGATTGATATAAGGTTGTCCAGATATAGGATTTACCCCCATATTGAAAAAATTATCCTAGTTTGATGCGAATCGATTTTTGAAAATTATTTTTAGAATATTTTAATCATTATTTTAGATCTAGTAGTACATCTATTTGGTATATATATATATATATATATATATATATATATTTTTTAATTTTAGATTTGAAATTTAATATATATATGATATATGTTTGTAGTTTAGATTTAAAACTTCATATATATGATATATAACATTAGATTTAGATCTGATGCTGTTTTAAAATCATAAGCCACTAATGTGTGTAATGAAATATAATCTATTTTTTTTTTAAATTTAAAAATTATGTTATTACATATGGATATGGATTGAATAAATTAGGTCTAGTGATCAAACTATAATTAGGATTAATTGATTAGATCAGGCTAGAACCTATTATCGATTTTGAGTAGTTGATTGAATCTAATCAATTATTGGTTAGAGTTAGGTCAAAGAGGCTCAAAGTCGAGTTTAATTATAGTTGGTCATATCGATTCACATTTTGATATGAATTGATTGACTCAAGATCAAATTTGGCTCAATAGTTCGGGTCCGAATCAATAGGTTAACCTGATTGATTCTAATCGATCAATTTAGTGTCTAAGGTAAGTATCTAGATGGTGGTTATTTAATTAGTTTTGTTGTTTGATCTGACCAAATTGTTGGTGTCTAAGAAAAGCAGTGGAGATACCCCTACTCATCTTAACTTACCTAGCTATTTTAGAAGATTAAGTTTTAAATTAGGTTACTTGTTGATTTGAGTTCACCTATGCCGACTAGGTAGGTCAGATATATGAATGTGCTGACCTAAACTTGATCAGTCAGATATTAAATCTGATGATTTAGAAGAGATCTAAATCTAAATCTCCTCATTAAATATTAAGTCTAGCAGTCTTCTACCATTGTAGAGATGCGGGTGCCTTCCTGACGTTGATCATTCTCAACTGATTACAGTAGTTCAGTTGCATCGAAAAGGTATAACTACTCTATTGACATTAGATGCCCCAGAGTAGAGATGGGGTTGGGCCTAATAAATATTAGGTGATGGTCCCAATGACAGTTTTGCATCTGTTGGTGAATGGTGGGTCTGACTTAATTAAGAAATATATCAATAACTGTTAGGTGAGTTCATAGGACTTAGAGATCGAGCCTGCTGCATCTTACTTAGTGAAGCAATGGATAAGGTGTTATCCACTCATTAATCTGTGCTCACCAATAACTATTAGGTGAGGTGTATATGGCTCAGTGAGATCACAGTATCCATTAAAAATCGATCATGAATAGATTTTTATTTCTCCATCCGAAGAATGTGAAAAATTTAAGAAAATAGTGAGAGCCTTATTTATTTTTAAAGTTCATAAAATAAATATTTAATAAGTATAAATATCTAACTAGAAACTCTCTCTGCAGATAACCATGTTAAGTGCCAACCCTTTAGCTCGTATCTTTGATAGTAATAGGTTCACCGGGACAAACTACAAAAACTGACTCAAGAACTTGAGAATTGTTCTCAGTTTTAAAAAACTAACTCATGTCCTAGACCAGGATGTGCCTGTGTTACCAGCTCATCCATCTCCTGATCAATAAGTCGCACTTGAAAAGCGGATGGATGAGGACAATAAGGCGAAGTGCTATATTTTAGCATCCATGTCTAATGATCTTCAGTGATAGCATGAAAACATGATGATTGCCAATGAGATGCTGACTCACCTGCAAGAGTTATATGATGAGCAGAGTCGGACAGCTCATTTTGAAGTCTTTCGAATACTATTCAGAGTGAAAATACGTAATGGACAGTCTGTCAATAATCATTATTTGATAATGATCTAGGACATCGAAGAGCTTTAGAAGCTCAGGATGAATATGGATAAGGAATTACAGATGGATTTGATCCTCCAGTCTCTTTTTGATACATATAAATAATTTATTATGCACTACCATATAAATAAAATTGATAGCATTTTGCCTAAATTACTGAACATATTGGTAACAGTTGAAGGCACCTTGAAAGTTTCAAGGGATATGGTTCTGACTGTTAAGCGGGCTTATTTTAAGAGAAAGTCTTCTTTTAAGAAAAAGAAGAAGCTTGCAAAGAAGCAAAAGAGCAAGAACAAGGCCAAGCTTAAGAAGCAAGTTCCAAAGAAGGTCGATGACAAAGAAAAATATTTTCATTGCAATATCGAAGGTCATTGAAGAAGGAACTGTCTGGCCTACCTAGCAATTGTGAAGAATAGGAAGAATGATGGACCTTCTGAAGATATATCTGACTTGCTCGTAATTGAAACTAATCTAACGATTTTTTCTTCTTCTAGTTGGATTCTAGATTTTGGTTCAAGTGTTCACTTGTGCACTTCTATGCAGGATCTAGAAGAAGTTAGAGGGCTGAGGGCAAGCGAGATCACTCTCTGAGTCGGCAATGGAGTAAGAGTTACTGCTGTAGCCGTTAGGACCAGAATAACTACCATTATGAATTAATTTAATTTTGAAAGACTGCTATTTTGTACCTATAGCTAATAGAAATCTGATTTCTATATTTGTGCTAGCACAGGATAGCTATAATTTCTATTTCAATAAAGATATGTGTGTAATTTATTTTGAAAATAAATTTATTGCATGCGCATTCTTAATCGATGGTCTTTATCATTTGCATATGGATGTGACTGTTAATATTAACGAGTAAACTATGAATGTCGAAGGGTCTAAAAGACATAAAAATAAGATTAGCTAAAAATATCTGTAGCACCTTAGGCTAGGCCATATAGGAGAGAATAGACTCAACAAATTGGAGAAAGATAGCCTTTTTGGACCATTGACTTTCGAGTCTTATCCGGTTTGTGAGTCTTATCTTCAAGAAAAAATGGCTAAGCTGTCCTTTGTGGGATAAAAGGAAAGAGCCACTGAGATATTAGCCCTAGTACATACTGGCGTGCTAGAAAATCGGGTAGGCAGCATATGTAGATTTTAAAACTTTTGAAATACACAGTGAAAAATAAAATGGGTTACATCGTTTAACCTCACATGCAAGAGATCAAATCTAATCCTATATAAGCCCAGGAGAAAACACATATATACAATCTAGAATTTATATATAAATATGAGATCAGATCTCTTTACCTTAGCGTGGGTAAATGTTCACCGCTTCTGATGATCATGGATTCATAGATGCTTGAGCTGCACACTCATCCAGCCTCTATGAGTATCTATCAAGATCGATCTCAAATTGATTTCTCTTTGTAAAAGATTCTTCTTCTCAAGAAGAACCTTAGCCTTGAACATTTTGATCAACGCCTTAATATGAACTCTTTGATCAGCAGCCTTCTTCTCCTCGATCTTCAATTTCTAAGTCACCAAGCACTACCTCTTGGCGTGTGGGAGAGGGGACACCCAACTCTTGGGCATGGAAAGGAAGAGAAGGAGGAGAGGGGCCGTGGAGAAGGGAGAGAGAAATTTTGTTGATAAAAAATTCTATTCTTTAGAAACCATAGAGACCTCCATTTATATAGATACTACCCTGACACATATTAGGAACCTAATTATCTTAAAAAGATAGATCTTTATCTCATAAAAATCTTCTACCCTTTTAATCTGATTTATACTAATTAAAATCAGATATAAATGATATATAATCAGCTACTTTAAGTATATACAAGAGGTGTTATAGGAATACATGATAGATACAAAGAGATTTCTAGCCAAATAAGAGGGAGGCATGGCCCCACTCTCTCTCCTCCATGCCATGTCACATAAGAGGGGGCGGGCCCCTCTGCCATATTTTGAGATTTGGCACCCATTTCATGCCAAAAACAAAAGTAGGCACCACCCTTTTTTCCATTTATTCCACATGCATACTTAGAGATAATTAGGAGATAAAGAAGAGATAATATTAGGATAATTATGCCAACTAATTAATTTAATTAAATCTTTTTGGACTCATAATTAAGAGCCCAATTAAACCTAAATAGATTTAGATTAGGTCCAAGATTATGGACTTGATCAAATCAAAGTTTTGAGAAGAATTAGGTTTAACCGTGTGCTAGCATGGTTCTCATAAACCTAATAGGATTTCAATAAACCTTAACCCAATTAGAACTTTATAAGCCCAATTGACAAATTTGAGATTAAATCCTTTAATGTGTGACCCTATAGATTTCATTCATCTGGTAGTGAAATATATTATGATCTCTATCACAATATCATTGAAACTCTTTTTGATGGATTGGAATATTTTCAATTCTACACTTCGAGGGCTATCGATCATCAAGATGACATCCGATGAGTCTCACAATCCACCAATGACATCTAGCAGTATGTAGTGGCAATCCAGTAGAATGAAAGTATGAATTTCTAGGTGTAGCTATCATATGATTCAGTCCTTCTATCATGAGTTTTGATTTGATGGAGGTCATAGAGAACTCGTCAGACCCCATCTTCAGTCATTTGCAAGATTGGCTCGACTCGAGTTCATTTATAAATCTCGTGAAAACTCTTTTTCAGTATTCATACTTGCTTTGGCTAAAGACTTTCTGAACTTAGTCTCACAAATTGCATAGGACTTCTCCTTTTCTATCAAAGTCGATAGATTTCATCTAAGTACATCCTACTCCAAATAGCGAACCTGAACCTACTGAAGCCAACATACATAGCAAGGACCCATATGGCTAGGGACTAAGAGAACATGCAGTCAAACCCAATAGCCTCGCTGTGAATAGTTAATGACACCACAGGTCAAAGGATCACTCACACCACTACAGCATCGAGAAGACCACTGATGAGTGAGTAGACATTCACGTGATTCTCGTGTTGGTCACGCTCAATGTAATTTATTCTCTAACAATCACCTGTACCTTCACTTTAGTGTCTCTACACCATAAATCCGAGACTCATCTGCCTATAAGGAAGGTGAACCGTGCACCGATCTCAAATAGATTGATCACTATCCTCCATGATGATCCTTTGATCGGGAGTATTTAGAAATTAACCACTAATTAATGTATATCTCAAATTCTTAACTCTTTAAGAATATACAAAAATTATCTTTGTTAATTTTTAGGATAAATCATGGACACATAAATATGATTGGAAAGAAAAAGTTCTTTATGGATAATAAAAAGATTACAAGTACAAGTTTAGGCCCTAGAATTACATAATGTGTCAGCCAACAATTGGTTTCTTGGACACAAATCCAATAAACTCTTACTTGATCTAAAGTCAATTGGCCATATACCTAAGACCTATCTTCTCAAGATGAGCTTCGATCTGCTGCTGGCTGAGAAGCTTGATCAGCGGGTCCGCCACATTCAGCATAGAGTCGACTCTTTGCACCTTGATGAACTTTTTTTTGAGGTATTCGCGTATGATGTGAAACTGTCGCTCTATATGCTTGGACTTCTGATGAGACCTTGACTCCTTAGTGAGGACTATGATACTGTTGTTGTCGTAATGCAGTGCAATGGCATCTGATGGCATCACATCCAACTTTGCAATGAACTTCTTGAACTAAAAGGCTTCCTTAGCAGTTTCAGAGGTGGTGATGTACTCGGCTTCCATGGTTGAATTTGCAATGATCGACTGCTTGAAATTCTTCCAGCTAACCGTACCATCATTACACAAGAAGATACACCTCGAGTAGACTTTCTATCATTGACCCCAGCCATAAAGTCTGAATCAGTGTATCCCTCAACTTTTAGCTCCGATCCTTCACCAAAGATCAATATCAAATCCTTAGTTTTTCTCAAGTACTTAAAAATATTTTTAACAGCAATCCTGTATTCTTCATCTGGATTCATCTGATATCTACTCGTGATACTTACAGCAAGTGCTATATTAGGACATGTACATAACATGACATACATGAGGCTCTCTATTGCTGAAGCATAAAGGATCTTGCTTATGCACCAGATCTTCTCAGGTGTGTCAGGATACATCTTCTTAGAGAGCTGAATGCCATGTCTAAGGGGCAAAAGACCCCTCTTAGAGTTTTCCATGCTGAACCTCTTCAACACTTCCTCTATGTACATATGCTGTGAGAGTCCTATCATTCTCTTAGATTTATTTCTATAGATCTTTATACCAAGAATGTAGGAAGCTTAACTTAGATTTTTCATGGCGAACTCTTTCGACAACCATACTTTGACTGACATCAACATGAAAATATCATTCTCAATCAGGAGGATGTCATCCATATACAATACGAGGAATGTGACAATGCTCCCACTGATCTTTTTGTACATGCATGATTCCTTCTCATTTTTGATGAAATCAAATATTTTGATCACATCATTGAAGTGAGTGTTCCAACTCCGAGATATTTGCTTGAGTCCATATATAGACCTTTGCAGCTTGTAGACCTTGTGATCACTATTACTAGACGTGAAACCTAGAGACTGCTCCATATAGATATCTTTTTCAAGATATTCTTTTAGGAAGGCAGTTTTACATCCATCTGTCAAATTTTATAATCATGAAATGCTGCTATGGCAAGCAGAGTATGGATAGATTTCAGTATGGCGATGGACAAAAAGGTTTCACGATAGTCAATGCCTTCACATTGATGATAACTTTTTGTGACTAGCCTTGCCTTATAGGTCTGTACCTTATCATCAGACCCAATCTTTCTTTTATAAATCTATTTACACCCAATAGATACAATACCTTCAGGTGGATCTATTAAGGATCAAACCTAGTTGGAATGTATGGAGTCAATTTCTAACTTCATCACATCCATCCATTTCTCAGAGTCTATATCTAACATTACCTCATCGTAGGTTTTGAGATCATTTCTAATGTCCCTATCTTCCACAATGAACGCTTCCTCTAAATCCTCTATAAGAATACCTAAGTATCTTTCAGAAGGATAGGAGACCCTACTTGATCTACGAGGTGAAGGAGGAATCACATCTACTGGCTTATTACTGGGTTCAGGTTCTTGGACTCGATGCTCTTCAGAGATTTTCTCTTCGAGCTCAATCTTCCTACCACTGCCTCCATTTTAGATAAACTATTTTTCTAAGAATATGGCATGATGGCTCACAATCATATTGTGATCCTCAGGAAGATAGAAGTAGTATCCCATGATTTTTTTAGGATACCCTATAAAATGAGTTCTAAAGGACCTAGCCTCTAACTTGTCCGCTTGTTATCGTTTGACATGGGTCGGATATCTCTAAATCTTGAGATACCCAAGAATTGGCTTCTTACCATGTCATAACTCATATGGTGTGGTAGGAACGGATTTAGAAGGAACTCGATTCAAAAGATGAATTATAAAAAGCAATGCATATCTCCAAAGAAAGTCAGAAAGATCTGTGAAGCTCATCATGGATCGGACCATATCTAATAGGGTCTGATTCCTTTTTTCGGATACCCCATTGAGCTGAGGTGTCTCTGGAGGTGTCTACTATGAGACTATACTATTATCTTTGAGATAGGTTTGAAACTCTCCACTAAGGTATTCTCCTCCTCAATCTGATCAAAGAACCTTTATAGATTTTTTGATCTATTTTTCTACTTCATATCTGAACTCTATGAACTTTTCAAAAGCTTTAAACTTTCGGTGCATCAAATACACAAACCCATACCATGAAAAATTATCGATAAAGGTTATGAAGTAGATATAGCCACCCCTAGCTTATACATCGAATAGATCACACACATCAATGTATACCAAGGCTAATATCTCAGTAGCCCTTTCCTCTTATCCCACAAAGGGTAGCTTGACCATTTTTTCTTGAAGACATGATTCATAAACTGGATAAGACTCGAAAGTCATTGATCCAAGAAGACAATCTTTTTTCAGTTTGTTGAGTTTGTCTTCTCCAATATGACCTAGCCTAAAGTGCCACAGATATCTTTGACTAATCCTATCTATGGCATGCACTATTTACTCGTTAATGTTTACACTTGCATCAGTATGCAAATGGTAAAGACCGTCAATCAAGAAAGCACGTGCTACAAGTTTATTTCCAAAATAAATAGAACACATCTTTGTTGAAATAAAAATATAATTATCCTATGCTAGTACAGAGATAGAAATCAAATTTCTACTAGCTACAGGTACATAGTAACAGTCTTTCAAAAGTAAACTAAATCCTAACGGTAGTCACAGAGGATAGATTTCGACGGTCACAGCAGCAACCTTTGCTCCATTATCGATTCAGAGAGTGATCTCGCCTTCCCTTAGCCTCCTAACTTCTTCAAGATCCTGCATTGAAGTGCACAAATAAGTACTTGAGCCAGAATCAAGAACCCAACTAGAATAAGAGGGAACCATTAGATTTGTTTCAATAACGAGCATTTCAGATGTACCTTCAGAAGGCTCATTCTTCTTTCTGCTCTTGACAGTCGTCAAGTAGACTGGACAGTTTCTCCTCCAATGGCCTTCGACGTTGTAATGAAAATATTTTTTTTTATCATTGGCATTCTTATGAATCTTTTTCTTAGGTTTGGCTTTATTCTTCTACTTCTTTGTGAGCTTTTTCTTCTTCTTAAAAGAAGACTTTCTTTTGGAGGAAGACTACTCCATAGCTAGAACTGTGTCTCTTGAACTTTTCAAGGTGCCCTTTACAGTCACCAGTATATTCAATAACTCTGGCAAAGTAGTATCAATCTTATTCATATGGTAGTTCATAATGAATTGTCCATATGAATCAGAAAGAGACTGGAGGATCAGATCCACCTATAGTTCCTTGTCCATGTTCATTCTGAGCTTTTGAAGCTCCTCTATATCCTTGATCATTGTCAAACAATGATCATTAACAGACTGCCCATCATGCATCTTCGCTTTGAAAAGTTTTTGAAAGACCTTAAAGCGAGCTGTGCGACTATGTTCATCATACAACTCTTGCAGGTGAACCAGCATTTCTCTGACAGTCCTCATGTCTTCATGTTGTTGCTGAAGATCATTGGACATGGACACTAAGATGTAGCACTTTGCCTTGTTATCTTCGTTCATCCATTTCTCAAGAGCAGCTCGTGGATCAGTAGATGGACAAACAGATAACACAGGCAGTTCTTGGTCTAGGACATGGGTAAGCTTTTCAAAATTGAGAATAATTTTCAAATTTTGGAGTCAGTCTTTATAAGTTGTGTCGGTCAACCTATTTGTATCGAAGATTCAGACTAAGGGGTTTGAACTTGACATGGTTATCTGCAGAGAGAATAGTTTCTAGTTAGATTTTATACTTATAAAATTATTTATTTTAGAGACTTTAAAAACAAACAAAGGCTCTCACTATTTTCTCAAATCTTTCATACTCGGATGGAGAAATGAAAATCTATACGTGATCAATTTCAAGTGGATACTGTGGTCCCATTAATCTATACACACCTCACCTAACAGTTATTGATGAGTACAGACCAATGAGTGGACAACACTTTATCCATTTCTTCACTAAGCAAGATGCCGTGGGCTTGGTCTCTAAGTCCTATGGCCTCATCTAATAGTTATTGGCACATTTCTTAATTAAGTCAGACCCATCATTCACCAGCAAATACAAAGCCGTCATTGGGATCCTCACCTAATAGTTATTGAGCCCAACCCTATCTCTACCTCAGGACATTAAATGTCTATAGAGTGATTGTACCTTCTCGATGCAATCGAATCATTATAACCAATCGAGAATGATCAACGTCAGGAAGGCACCCGCATCTCTACAACGATGGAAGACCTCTAGACTTAATATTTAATGAGAAGATTTGTATTTAGGTCTCTTCTAAATCAACAGATCTGACATCCGACTGATTAAACTAGGTCAGCACATCAACATGTCTAACCATCCAAGTCGGCATGGGTGAACTCGAGTCAACAAATAACCTAACACAAAATTGAATCTCCCAAAATGGTCAGGTAAGTTAAGATGCATGGGGATCCCCCCATTGCTTTTCTTAGATATCAATCAAAATTGACTAGATCAAACAACGAAATCAATTAAATAATCACCATCTAAATGCTTATCTTAGACACCAAATTGATCGATTAGAATCGATTAGGTTAACCTTTTGAAACGGATCCGAACCACTAAGCCAAATTTGATTTTGAGTCAATCAACTCACATCAAAATGTGAATCGATGTGACCAACTACAATTAAACTTGACTTTAAGTCCCTTTGATTTAATCTTAATCATCCATCGATTAGGTTCAATCAACTACTCAAAATCGAAAATGGATTCTAGCTTGATCCAATCAATTAGACCCTAATGTAGTTTGATCACTTAGACCTAATTTATTCATCCCATATCCACATGCAATAATGTAATTCAGATTTAAAAATAATTTTTAGATTATGTTTCATTGCATGCAATTAGTGGCTTATGATCTTGAAACTATTTCAAATCTAAACCTAGTTTTATATATCAAATATATGTAGTTTCAGATCTAAATAAAAATGCATCACATATACATCAAATTTTAGATCTAAAATTAAATTTACATATATCAAATATATATAAAATCAGATCTAAAATAATGATTAAAATATTTAAAAATATCTTTTTAAAAATTGATTCACATCAAACTAGGACAACCTTTACAATATAGGAGGTAAATCCTATATCAGGACAACCTTATATCAGTTTGATGGAAATTTTTAATCATTCTAATTTCAAATATAAATTTAAAATTAAATATATCACATATGTTAATTTTTAGATCTAAAAGATTTGATTTAATTATTTTAAAAATAATTTTCAAAATTGATCAATCTTGTACTAGGATAATTTTGCAATATAAGGGGTAAACCTTATACCAGGACAATCTTATATCAGCACAAAATTGATTTTAAATTATTAAAACTTTCAGATCTAATCTAAAAATTAGATTATATATATTTTTAAAAATTTATGGCTCTGATACCACTGTTAGAAAATTGGATAGGCAGTATGTGTAGATTTCAAAACTTTTAAAAAATACAGCGGAGAACAAAATGGGTTAAACCCTTTAACCCCACATGCAAAAGATCAAATCTAATCCTATTCAAGTCCAGAAGGAAATATATATATACAATCTAAAATTTAGATATAAATATGAGATCAGATCTTTTTACTTTAGTGTGGATAGATGTTCACCACTTTTGATGATCATGGGAATGTAGATGCTTGAGCCGTACCTCGTCCGACCTCTATGGATATCTACCGAGATCGATCTCGAATTGATTTCTTTTTATAAAAGATTCTTCTTTTCAAGAAGAATCTTAGTCTTGAACACTTTGATCAACATCTTGATCTGGACTGCAGGATCAACTCTTTGGTCAGCAGCCTTCTTCTTCTTCTCCTCGATCTTCAATCTCTAAGTCACCAAGCACTACCTCTTGACATGTAGGAGAGGGGACACCTAACTCTTAGGCATGGAAAAGAAGAGAGAGAGAGAGATGAGAGAAGGCATGGAGAAGGGAGAGAGAAATTTTGTTGACCAAAAATTCTATTCTTTAGAAATCCTAGAGACCTCCCTTTATATAGATACTACCCTGACACAAATTAGGAATCCAATTATCTTAAAAAGATAGATCCTTATCTCATAAGAATCCTCTACCTTTTTAATCTGATTTATACCAATTAAAATCAGATATAAATGGTATATAATCAGTCTCTTTAAGTATATACAAGAGGCATTATAGAAATACATGTCAGGTAGTTGGGGTGCCAAGAGGCGTTATAGGAATACATGTCAGGTAGTTGGGGTGTCAACTCTTGGCACCCTACAAAAGGATTTCAAGCCAAACAAGAGAGGGGCGTGGTCCCACTCTCTCTCCTCCATGCCATGCCACATAAGAGGGGGCAGGCCCCTCTACCATCTCTTGAGATTTGGCGCCCATTTCATGCCAAAAACAAAAGTAGGCGCCACCCTTTTTTCCATTTATTCCACATGCATACTTAGAGATAATTAGGAGATAAAGAAGAGATAATGTTAGAATAATTATGCCAACTAATTGACTTAATCAAATCCTCTTGGACTCACAATTAAGAGTCCAATTAAATCCAAATGGATTTAGGTTAGATCTAAGGCTATAGACTTAATCAAATCAAAGTTTTAAGAAGAATTAGATTTAACCGTGTGCTAGCATGGTTCTCAGAAACCTAATAAGATTTCAATAAACCTTAATCTGATTAGAACTTCATAAGTCCAATTGATAAATTTGAGATTAAATCTCTTAATATGTGATCCCATAGGTTTCATTCTATCTGGTAGTGAGATATATTATGATCTCTATCATAATATCATCAAAATTTTTTTTGATGAATTCGAATATTTTTAATTCTACCTTTCGAGGGCCATCGATCATCAAGATGATGCTCGATGAGTCTCACAATCCACCAGTGATACTTAGCAGTATGTAGTGGCAATCCAGTAGAATAAAAGTATGAAGTTTTAGATGTAGTTATCATATGATTCAGTCCTTCTATCGTGAGTTTCGACTTGATGGAGGTCATAAAGAACTTATCAGACCTCATCATCAGTCATATGCAAGATTGACTCGATTTGAGTTCATTTGTGAATCCTGCGAAAACTCTTTTTTAGTATTCATATTTATTTTGGCCAAAAATTTTTTGAACTTAGTCTCGCAAATCACATAAGACTTTTGTTTTTCTATCAAGATCGATGATTTCATCTTGGTGCATCCTACTCCAAACAGCGAACCTGAACCTACTGAAGCCAATATATACAGCAAGGACCCATATGGCTAGGGACTAAGGAAACGTGCAATCAAACCTAATAGCCTCGCTGCGAATAGCTAATGACACCGTAGGTCAAAGGACCACTCACATCACTACAGCATCGAGAAGACTACTAACGAATGAGTAGACATCCATGTGATCTCTAACAACCATGTGAGTAGACATCCATGTGTTGGTCTCGCTTAGTGTAAGTTATTCTCTAACAACCATCTGTACCTTCATCCCAATGTCTCTACATCACAAATTCGAGACTCATCTATTTATAAGAGAGATGAATCATACATCGATCTCAAATGGGTAGATCCCTATCTTCCGTGATGATCCTTTGATCGGGAGTATTTAGAAATTAACCATTAATTAATGTATGTCTCAAATTCTTAACTCTTTAAGAATATACAAAAATCATCTTTGTTAATTTCTAAGACAAATTATGGATACATAAACATGATTGAAAAGAAAAAATTCTTTATTAATAATAAAAAGATTACAAGTACAAGTTTAGGCCCTGGAATTATATAATGTGTCAGTTTATAATTGACTTCTAGGGCACAAATCCAACATGACGTGTGTGGTTCATTTGATGTACAAGCTAGGGGTGACTATGTCTACTCCATAATTTTTATCGATGATTATTCATGGTATAGTTTTGTGTATTTGATACATTAAAAGTTTGAAGCCTTTGAAAAGTTTATTGAATTCAGATATGAAGTAGAAAAATAAATTAAAAAATTTATAAAGGTTCTTCGATCAGATCAAGAAGGAGAAACCTTAGCGAAGAATTTCGGATCTATCTCAAGGATAATGGTATAGTTGAAGGAGGAGAAATATTTTCTCCACGTAGGATCTTCTAGATTTCATCAAATTTGGGGCACAATAATTTTAAAAAAAATTATCCTACATATTTTAGATCTAATTCTTTAGATCTAATTTTATTATCTGATATTTAAAATCTAAAATTAAATCTAAATCTATGATGAAAGAAGTACCTCAAGGGTAATCTGATTACCCTGTAGATGATCTCTGCACAGCTCGAGGTTCTGATGTAGCCACGCAAGTGCCTGGCCTCTACTGGTATCCACTCGGGCAGGATCTAGAATGTCTTCTCTTCACAAATCTATGCTCCAAAAATCAGATCTTTATCTGATTTCAAAGTGCTTCAGAACTCCTTCTGAAGTTGGAGCAGCAGCCTATCAAAGATGTTCTGCAGCCTTCTGTTCCAGGCATCACCACGCCTTAGATCTCTGTCAGATAGACGTCCAACTTTTTGGATGTGAAGAGGGAAGGAAGGAGAGTAGGGAGAACATGGAGAAGAGGGTAGGGGGTGGCAGCTATTGAGTTTTGTGCATAAAATAATTTCTTCTACGAACCCCTAGGTGCAGCAGGGTTTATATAGACCCTGTATGCTGCGCAGTGCCACATCATTCAACCAATCAAAAAATTTTAATAAATTTTAAAAAAATTCTAATTAGTGGAGTGATGTCATTTGATCACATCAGATAAGAACCCCACCCTCTCTCCAAAGTTGGTGCCAACATTGGATAAGCTCAATCAAGGTGGCGCCAAAGAGTCCATATTTATTAGGACTCTTTGATTCTTATCCATTTGGGGTGCCCATTTTAATCCAATTGGGTTCATACCATAATCTGATTATGGCACTCAATTCAATTGAGTTTTGGCATGTGGATACTCCACAAAAATCCTTCAATGAGCCCTCTTCAGTTTAAGACCCATATGTCAACTTTTGACAGATGTGCTAAAATAAAATTGGCAGGTGCTAGAAATTAGTAGGTGTTGTCTTAAATTCAACTCATGAATTAAGACAAGCCTTTTCTGAGCTGGACAAGCTTTATTTAGACTGAGAGAAACCTTTCTAAGATTCTCTGGATGAGTCAAACATATTAGGCTTAGTAGAGACAGAAAAGATTACACAAGGAGAAAGTTAGGCTCAATCGTGTGCTAGCACGATTTTTTTGAACCTAATTGGATCTTATCCAAATCAATTGAGTTAGCCCAATTGATGACATCCAGATCCTAACCCTTGTTTGTGTGACCCAGTTAGATTCAATTCTGTATGGTAATGAGACATGTCATGATCTCATCATCGACATCATCGAAACTCTTTTTGATAGATTAGAACTTTTCTGATTCAGACAATTAGAATGATCGATCATCAATATCATTCTAATTGCTCTCAAAATTCATCAGTGACACCTAGCAGTATGTGATGGCAACCCATCAGAACTAAAGATGAACCTCTCGGTGCAGCTACCTGTGTGATTGAGTTCCTCTTTCATGAGTTCCGACTGAATTAGGGTTAAGGTGAACTCGTCAAATCCAACATCAGTCATATGAGTTAATCGATCGATCCGAGTTCGATGTGAAACCTTAATAAAAAATTCTTTTCCATTATTTCACTCTGCCATGGCCATGGACTTAAGGACTCGATCTTTCAATTATCATAGGACTACTCCTCTCATCTACCGAGGTTGATAGATCCCATCTTGGTGTGACCTAGTTCCTATAATGAATATACCACAGCCAACATACACCTCAGGGTTCCGAATGGCTAGGAGACTGAGTTATGGTGTAGTCAAACTATAACACACTCAAGGTGAACTGTCGATGCACCTCAGATCAAAGAACTAGACACACAACTGCAGCGTCGAGCTAGTCATCGATGAGAAGGTAGACTTCCTTATGACTGCTCGAAGTGGTCACGCTCAGACTCTCATTCTCAATGAATATCTGTACTCTCGCTCCGGTATCTCCACACTGTAGACTCAAGATACATCTATCCTACAGAAGCGATCATACACCAATCTTTCGGATCGATCACCATCCTCGTGATGATCCTATGGTCAGGAGCTGTTTATGAGTTAGTTATGTAAATTCATGCCTTAAATTTTCATCTCTTGAAAATATGAATTTACATTTTCACTAACTCAAAGGATGTATCACAGACACAATGTATACAATGTGATAGAAGAATAATCTTTTTATTTATTTATAGTCAAAATTATAAATTTGTCCTTAGATTTGTACAGGAATGTGTCAGCCGATCTGGCATCTAGGGCACATATCTAACAAACTCCCACTTGACCTAATGCCAATTGGCTACATATCTAAGTCCCATCTTCTCAAGGTGGGCTTCGATCTTCTGTTGGCCTAATGGCTTAGTCAACGGGTCTGCCACATTATTTGTGGAGTTGACTCTCTTGACCTCGACATAATCCTTTTTGAGGTAATCACGGATCAAATAGAATCGCCACTCGATGTGCTTAGACTTCTAGTGAGATCTTGGCTCCTTAGCTAGGGCTATGGCACCATTATTATCGCAGTAAAGAGGTATGTCATCCGATGACATCACTCCAAGCTCTGCGGCAAACTTCTTGTACCAGAATGCCTCCTTCGTAACTTCCGATGCAGCAATATACTCTGCCTCCATGGTAGAATCAGCAATCACCGTCTGCTTGAAACTCTTCCAGCTAACTGCACCATTATTGTAAATGAACAGACTCTCAAATGTTGACTTTTGATCATCTATATCAGACATAAAATCTGAGTCTGTATATCTCTGAATCTAGAGTTCTCCATTCTCAAAGACTAGAAACATATCCTTAGTCCTTCTCAAGTACTTAAGGATACATTTCATAGAAGTCCAGTGCTCTTCACCTGGATTCGATTGATATCTGCTTGTGACACTCACTGCATGGGCTATATCAGGTCGTGTACATAGCATGGCATACATGAGGCTCCCTATTGCCGAAGCATAAGGGATCTTGCTCATGCATTCAATCTCCTCAGGTGTTCTAGGGCACATCTTCTTGGAGAGATGAATGCCATGTCTAAAAGGTAATAAACCTCTTTTGGAGTTTTTCATGCTAAACCTTTTTAGCATCTCTTCTATGTACATCTTCTGTGAAAGTCCGAGCATCCTATTTGGTCTATCTCTATAGACCTTAATACCCAATATAAAGGATGCCTCTCCTAGATCTTTCATAGAGAACTCTTTAGATAACCATACTTTGACTGAGGTCAACATGGGAATGTCATTCCCAATTAGGAAGATGTCATCTACGTACAATATGAGGAAGATAACTGCGCTCCCACTGATCTTTTTGAACACATATGGTTTCTCCTCATTCTTGATGAAACCAAACATTTTGATTACATCATTGAAATGAGTATTCCAACTTCGAGATGCTTGCTTAAGTCCATAAATGGACCTTTGCAGCTTGCAGATCCTGTGATCATCATCACTGGATGTGAAACCAAGCATCTATTCCATATAGATATTTTCTTTAAGATATCCATTTAAGAACGCCATTTTCACATCCATCTGCCATATTTCATAATCAAAATAGGCTGCAATAGCAAGCAATGTGCGGATGGATTTTAGCATGACTACAGGCAAGAAGGTATCCTGATAGTCAATGCCTTCATGCTGACTATAACCTTTCACTACGAGCCTAGCTTTGAATGTCTCCACATTCCCATCTGCACCTATCTTTCTCTTGAAGATCCATTTACACCCAATAGGTACAATACCTTCAGGTGGATCTACCAATATCCAGACTTAGTTTGAGTGCATCAAGTTAATTTTTGATCTCATTGCCTCTAACCATTTTTGGGAGTCGATATCTGATATCGCCTCGTCATAGATCTTGGGATCATCACCATGAGCTCCATTTCTCGTGAGGAACATTTTCTTTACTTCCTCTTGTATGGTACCTAAGTATCTTTCAGGAGGATGGAAAACCCTAGTCGATCTACGAGGTGGAAGAGGTTGTGTTGGGACTGGTTCTAATTGATTAGGTTCCTCAGGTTCTTGCGCTCGTTGCTCTTGGGAGACATTCTCTTTGAGCTTAACTATTCTTCCAATGCCACCATCTTGAATAAACTATTTTTCAAGAAAAATAGCATTTCGACTCACAATCACATTATGATATTTTGGAATATATAAATAGTATCCTAATGACTCTTTAGGATATCCTATGAATCGAGCTCTAAAAGATCTGAACTCTAACTTGTTCGCCTGCTGTCTCTTGACATGAGCTGGACAACCTCATATTCTGAGATGATTCAGACTTGGCTTCTTACCATGCCATATCTCATATGGTGTGGTAGAAATGATTTTAGAGGAAACCCTATTCAATACATAAATTGCTGTCATGAGATAATATCTCCAAAGAAATTCGGGGAGGTCTGTGAAGCTCATCATGGAACGGATCATATCTAATAGGGTCTGATTTCTTCATTCTGAAACCCCGTTGAGTTGAGGCGTTCCAGGTGAAGTCCATTGAGAGACTATGCCATTGTCCTTAAGATAGTCTAGGAACTTTCGACTAAGGTATTCACCTCCTCGATCTGATCGAAGAACCTTAATGGGCTTTCCTGTTTATTTTTCTACCTCATGTCTGAATTCTTTGAACCTTTCAAAAGCTTCAGACTTGTATTTCATTAGAAATACATACCCATACCTAGACATATCATTGGTAATGGTAATGAAGTAGATGTAGTTGCCTCTAGCCAGCACATCAAATGGGCCGCACACATCCGTATGTACTAGGACAAGTAGGTCTGTGGCCCTTTCCTCATGTCCCACAAAAGGAAGCTTGGTCATTTTGCCTTGAAGGCATGATTCACAAATTGGATATGACTCGGAAATCAATAGACTCAATAACCCAGATTTCTCCTATTTGTTAATCCTGTCTTTCGCTATATGATCTAGCCTTAGGTGCCACAGATACTTATCATTTAGATTATCTCTAGGCCTTTTAATTCCTATGGCATTCATATTTTGTTCAATATTAAATACAGATATATTAATATGTAGCTGATAGAGATCGTTAATAAGAAAACTATCTGTAGCTTTATTATTTTCATAAAAAATATTACAATGGTCCTTATGAAAGCTAATCACATAGCCTTCTTGTGCTAAACATGAAACAGAAATCAAATTTTTGCTTACTGCAGGTATATAATAACAGTCTCTTAAAACTAAATCTAATCCTAATGGTAATCACAGAGGGTAGGTTCCCACGGTCACGACAGCAACTCTTGCTCCATTCTTGATGCGTAGGATCATCTCCCCATCCCTCAGTCTCCTGCTCTCCTCAAGATCTTGCATAGAAGTGCACAAATGAGCACTAGAACCAGAGTCAAGCACCCAACTGGATGCAAAAGAAATCATAAGATTAGATTCTAAAAATGAGCATACCTCCAGAAGGACCATCCTTCTTATTCTTTAGGATGGCCAGGTACTGAGGACAATTCTACTTCCTTTTCTTCCCATCCACCTTCTGCTTCTTCGCAGACTTCTTTTTCTTTTCAAAATACTTTCTTTTGGAAGAAGTCTGCTCCACAGTAAGAACTGAGCCTTTTGAACCCTTCATAGAAAGCTTAGCTGTAACCAGCATGTTCATTAACTCGGCCAAGGCACACTACATCTTATGGATATGGAAGTTCATGATGAACTGACCATATGCATCAAACAAGGACTGAAGAATCACATCAATCTGAAAATTCTTGTCTAAGATGATACCGAGCTTCTCAAGCTCCTCAAGATCTTTGATCATTGTCAAACAATGATCTTGGACTGACTGCCCATCACGCATCTTGGCCTTAAAAAGTCTTTGACAGACTTGATATTTGGCCGCGCGACTCTGTTCACCAAACAACTCTTGCAGGTGAGCCAACATTTGGCGGGTAGTCAAAATGTTCTCATGTTGGCACTACAAGTCATCAGACATTGCACCCAACATGTAGTACCTTGCTTTGTTATCATCATCTGTCCACTTTTCTAGAGACGCTCTTTGTTCAGCAGTCGGACGTGCTGGCATGACGGATGGGTCCTGATCCAAGACATGAGTTAATTTTTTGAAATCCAGAATAATTCTGTAGTTCCTCAACCAGTCCTTGAAATTGGGTCTAGTCAGTCTATGGGTGTCTAGAATTTTGGTCAGGGGGTTTGAGGCAGACATGTTTCCTGTAGAGAGTCAAAAGTTTTTAGTTAGATTTTATAATCAGACTCAATCAATTTATTTAAGATTTTTATTTTTAAATAAATTAGGCTCCCACTAGTTTTTCAGATCCCTACACTCCCTTGGTAGAGATGTGAAAATCTCTGTGATTAGTGATTTTTAGTGGGTGGTATGGTCTCATCGACTGGCTCACCACCTCACCTAACAGTTATTGATGATGGGTCAACCGATGAGTGGACAACTCTTGTCTAATGATTCTCTAATCATGGTGCACCCAAAACTCGGTCTATAATTCATGAAGCTCACCGTGTCTGGGATATTGCTCCAATCCTTAGTTAAGTCAAACCCACCATTTGCACGAACTAGATTCCTGATTGGGTCTCTCACCGTATCTGAAATATTGAGTCCAACCCATCCTCTAATCCGTAGCATCCAATGCCTAATGGATATGGTTGCATCTTCCTGATGCAACTGAGCCACTGTAACCAGTCGAGAACAATCAACTCCGGAAAGGGCCCACATATCCACAATGATGGAAGACCTAGACTTAATATTTTCTTAGAAAGATTTATTTAGGTCTCATTAAACTTGACTTGACATAGTCATAACAATTATGACTAACCTAGTGGCATGGGTTAGCTCGAATTGTTAGCCACCTCTAATCAAAATTGAGTCGACACATATGGCCAGGTAAGTGAGACCGGTGGGAAGGATATGCCATTAACTTGATAAGAACGCATTCGAGTCGAGTAGCTCCCAATTAAAAATCAGTCGATCATATTTGCCCAACTTATCTTAGACACCAAATTATCGAACCAGAACTAATTGGGTTAGCCTGCAATCCAGGCTCTAACCACTGAGCCAAATTAGGTCTTAACTTGATCGAGTCACATCTAAATATGATTCGACCTTGACCCAGACTTAATCCTATTAGGCTGGTCAATTATTAGCTTTCATGATCCCACCTAACCAACTTTTGATTCGATTTGATCAACCGTTAGACCTAATTGAGCTACCCAAGCCCGAACCCAATTTTATAAAAATATTTTAGATCTAAAATTTTAAATTTTAGACCTAACTTAATTTCATAATCTTAATTCATTAATTAAGTTTGGGTTCATAAACAAAGCATGTAAAATAAATCCTAGGATTTCAGGATCTAGGATTTTGTAGAAAAGTAAGTTTTGATTTCTGATTAAGGATGAATGCGTGGTACCCCTACACGTCATATGAACACGCCATTGAATGGAAAGAGAGGGTCTTAAAATCCTACTTTATTCTTATGATCGGACGACCATGAGGAATACCTTAATCAAAAATATAAATTTAACTACAAAACTAGTTAGATCTAAATTAACATATCACATATACAATTTAAGATATGTTGGTGCAAAAATCTGCCTGCGCCGGAGAAGCTGGAGTCGAGGGAATCGTGGTCGCCGTCGGGACCTGCAAAATAAGTCTAAACCGGAGGTGGGGTTGCTCCGGTAAGACTCTCCGACGCTCAAGTCAGTTCTCTGCCTCAACAAGAATGGAGTGCTCGAATAAAAATTTTAGCAGAGTTTTTGGGATAGAAAATAGAGCTTAGAGAATAACGTATCTGGGATCCCCCTTTTATAGACAGGGGGAGCAAAGGATTGATAGTGACTATTTATGATCGCCTCATCGTGGGCCGTACGGGGCCAGGAGGAATTTATCATGAAGAGTAATGGGGTGGAGTCGTGGCTGTCACCATGGCTCGCCATGTGGAATCGGTTGTGGAGAGTGGAGCGGCATCCATTGTCGCGACTCGCTAGGGAGTGGTGGAACTGCACAGGACCCATTGCAGGAAGTGGAGCAGAATCATGGCCGTTACTGCGGCCTGCCAGGGAGTGATGGAGCCGCGTAGGATGCACCGCAGGGAGTGGAGCAGAGTCGTGGTCGTTACTGCGGCCTGCCAGGGAGTGATGGAGCCGCACATGATCCGCCGCAGGGAGTGGAGCAGAGTCGTGGCCGTTACTGCGGCCTGCCAGGGGGTCCAGACTTGTCGGTCGAAGTTTGGTTGGAGTCTGATTTCCGCAGAAGCCTGGATGGGGATCATTTATCGAGGAATCTCGATCGAGACCTTCAGCAGGAGTTCAAGGCAGAAGTCCGGCTCCCGTGGGAGCCCAGATAAGGCCTATCCATAGCTGGAGTCGAAAGCGAAGTCTGACTCCCGTAGAAGCTCGGATGAAGTCTTCCTGCTGCTGAAGTCGGAGACGGAGTCCGGCTCCTGTAGGAGTCCGGACAAAGTCTTCCTGCTGCTGAAGTCAGGGATGAAGTCTGGCTCCCATAGGAGTCCGGACGAAGTCTTCCTGCTGCTGAAGTCGGGGATGGAGTCCGACTCCCGTAGGAGTCCGAATGAAGTCTTCCTACTGCTGAAGTCGGGGACAGAATCCGGCTCCCGTAGGAGTCCGGACGAAGCCTTCCTGCAGTTGGAGTCGGAGACGAAGTCCGGCTCCCGTAGGAGTCCGAACGAAGTCTTCCTGCTGAAGAAGTCGGGGATGAAGTCCGACTCCCGTAGGAGTCCGGACGAAGTCTTCCTGCTGCTGAAGTCGGAGATCAAGCATATTTCACATTGATACTATGTGCTGCTCTCATTTTGCTTGAATACTATGTGTCAGGATCATAGATTCACTCTGATACATTTTATAATATCATTTTGGAATTTAATTGAGTATTACTTATTATGAAAAAAAATGGATAAATTTTGAAATATATCTTACACTTAGCGTTAATACTCAAACATCTTTATTCTAAAAAACTATATCATCCTTCAATTCTTGAAGCTTAAAATAATTTTTTCATTGAAGTTTTAAAAAAAATTAATTAATGTATCAACTTTATTAAAAGAAGCGAAACTATGTTTCATTTTGACATATATTAATCAAAAGAAAAAAGAAATTCAATCTCAATTTGCTATCAAATTTTGAAAAAGGGAGTAGTTATCCAAAAGAGGAGATGGCATCAACAAAATTTTTTTTAAAGAATTTTATCACAATTGGTATCATACTTCTCATGATTGGTATCAAGTAGTCTAATTTTTGCCATGAATTTCATCATATTATCTTTTGGCAAAAGAAAAATATGCTATATCTTAAATCTGAATTTTCATGGCTGTATTCTTTCTATTGTATTGTTTGGGACAAACTCTTATAATATATTTTTGAATAATCTATTTTAATATAAAAAAGGGAGAGAAATATTTTCAAACTATATTATTCAAATTTTTGAATTGAGAAGTATGTTTGCTTCTATATTTTTGAGAAAAGGAAGAAGTCTTGATTTGAATTTCTAAGTTAAACCCACATTGTATCTTTGCAAAAGGGGGAGAAAATATTTAAGAAGAAAATATTCTCTTAAAAGGCTATCTTATTGAAAATGCCTTGACTTGTAAAACTAAGGGGGAGAAAAATGAAAAGCTTAAATATGCTCCAAATTTTAGAAGAGTAAGGGAGAGAAAACATTAAAGAATAACTAATTAAATGCATATATATTCAAATTTGATAATCTAAATTTAGATGTGTTTAATTTGAAATAAAGAGGGGAAGAAATATTGAAAAGTAATATTATCTTATCTTGATTGAAAATTCAAATTAATCTGTATTGAAAAAGTTGAATTTGATCTTAAATTCTTGATTTGAGTCTTCATATGCCACTAGTTTGACTAAAAATTCTAATTAATTTGAGATAAGAAAAATTAACTTTGATCTTAAACTCTCCATCAAATGCTTTGTAATTTTCTCAATTTAAGCTTTCATGTGCTTATTCTACTTGATTTGCTTGATTTGATTACCAAATCATTTTTTGATCACTGATTGGAGTTAAAGTAAATTTGAAATATATTCTCACTCCAAACAAATTGACTTTGAAACATACTTTCAATTTTGAAACTTTTGCATATCTCTAAATATGATGCTAAATTTTTTCGTATGCCAATCTTATAAATTTGATTTGCATGATCATTCTTAGAAATTAATAAGAGTTAAATTGAATTAGAAACATATTCTTATCTAAGAAATGTATTTCTAAATCCGAGCTTGAAACTTATCTAAAAATATGAATTTTTGATGTGCACTGAAAAATCTTTATAAAATTATTTTTTGCTCTAATACTATCTTTAAATAGTTTGATACATTTTCAATGCATACTTTTTTTGAACTTAATTGATTGAAATTTATTAACGAAAGGAAAGAACAATATTGAATTAAATGCTATGCTTGATTTCTTAGTTCAAATATTTAAAAAGCTCTATTCCTCTTGTTGGGTATAAAATACCCCCCAGTCGAAGTTCGTATCAGGAGTGACCCTCCCGAGACTCTACCGATGTCCGACCTTGGGCGACATCTTTTCGAACCTCTCCGACGGTCGAGCTTCCGTAATGCTTCCAAGTTCTGTCGACGGATAAACTCCCACAGCTTCTTCCACAAGTGTCGATCGGATTCCCCCGACGGACGAACTCCTGCCGCATCTCCCGGGCTTCTCCAACGATAAGCTTCTTCGATCGTCTATCAGGCTGCTCCAAGTGCTCTCTGGATTCTACTATCGATCGACCTCCTACAAGGGTCAACTGTTCTCCGGACCTCTTCCAGATGTTTTCCAACAGGATTCGATCGACTCCAATCCGAATTTCTTCTAGAACTTCATCAGTTCGTCAGTGGCCGAACTTTTCCAACAGCAGTCTCCACGACGGACGGACTCCATCCAAGTTTCTACGGCGGTCGACCACCTTCTGGATTTCATCTGAGCTCCTACGGAGCCGGACTTCTTCCCCGAACTCCTACTGTAGGTAGACTTCATCCGAGCTCCTACGGGAGCCGAACTTCAGCCCTGAGCTCCTATTGCAGGTAGACCTCATCCGAATTCTTACAAGGGTCGGGCTCCGAGCCCCCACCACAAGCGATCTACTCCGAGCTTCTACTACAAGCGATCTACTCCGAAATACCACTACAAGCGGTCTACTTCGAATTTCTACTACGAGCGGTCCACGTAAGATTTCTACTGTAAGCCTCCACCTGAGCTTCTATTGTGAACGAATTCCTTCCGAACTTCTATTGCAGGCAGGCTTCGGCCGAGCTTCCTCAACAAATGATCCCCATCCAAACTTCTACGGGAACCAGACTCCGATCGAACTTCTGTAGCGGACAGATTCCGAACGAACTCCTACGACACATGGGCTCCAACAACCAGATCCCTCCAGCGGGTGAACCTCTCCAGCGCCATCCGACATCCACTACCGATCGACCTTCTATCGGATTCTGCATGAAACCAAACTTCGTCCACAAAAAACCCCTGACCGAGCTTCTACAGCAAATGACCTTCGCCTGCAGTACTAGCACCCAAGGCACCCAATGGTAGAAGGCTCGCCCGCAACATCCGAGCTCCTCTTAGATGGAGAGCTATCCCTCTCCACCAGATACCCCAACCGAGCTTCGATCGATGGGCCTGGACTCCCTGGCAGGCCACAGTAATGGCGATGACTCTGCTCCACTTCCTGTAACGGATCCCACGTGGCTCCATCATGCTCTAGCAAGCCACGACAACGGACATCACTCCACTCTCCACAACAGGCTTCACGTGGTAGGCCACGGCGATGGCCATGACTCCACTCCACTACTCTCCATAACAAACTCCTCATGGCCCCAAATGGCCCACTACCAGGCAGTTACAATGTCACTGTCAATCTGTTACGCCCTCCACCTATGAAAAGGGGACCCCCAGATACGTTATTCTCTAAGCTCTAATCTCTATCTCAAAACTCTGCTAAAATTTCCGTTCGAGCACTCCATTCTTGTTGAGGCAGAGAACTGACTTGAGCATCGAAGGGTCTTGCCGGAGTCCCCCAACTTCGGTTTAGACTTTCTTTGCAGGTCCCGACGGCGATCACGACTCCCTCAACTCCAGCTTCTCCGACGTCGATGGATTTTTGCACCAACACCTCTTAAAGCTTAAAAGTACATATTTGAAAATCTGATTAAAGTGTCGTATTCATCCAAAAAGGGAGAGACCCTTTAATACTTGAATTCAAACTAATTTCTAAAAGTGAAAAAAATATTTTATAAAATAAAATATAAAAAGACAAGCTTTTAATGGGGAGATTATTCATTCAATTTAATTTTTTGAATGTTATGCACCTCTCACTTTCATAATGTTAGAAAGCATTGGTTTCGTATGTGTAGTTTAAAATTTTATAAATACTTTGTGCAACAAAAGTAAATAAATTAAAATCTTTTCAATTTAATATATGTACTAGATCAGATCTGAAAAATATGCTTAGGATCTTGACATGAACATGTGACCTTGATCTAAAATCTAAAAAAGAAAAACAATCATCAATAAAAAAAATTCGAAGATCTAATCTTCATACCCTCAGATCCTGTGGATGTCCGGGGTTCCGATCATAGCTGCACATGCATCCGACCTCTACTGGTATCCATACAGAGATGTCTGATCAAAGTACTGAGATCACCAGTGTGCTAGTACCTTTCAAATCTCGCTCCTTAGTCTTGGATCTGAATCCTCTTCCTGCACTCGATGAAGATGAAGGCTGCACGAGCACAGAACTGACGGGATCTAAACCAGATCACCAAAAAGGGAAGAAAAATCTTTCTTCTTCTCTTCTTCTCTCTCTTTTTCTCTCCTCAGATTTGATCACATCAGGTCATGGGTGTGGAGGTGAAGGAAGAAAGGAAAAGGTGGCGTTGAGGTTGTTTTTTGGTAAGGAAAAATTCTCTCTTTTTTATTAGCGCATGCCCCACCCTTCTCTCTTGATTTTTGTCGCACAAAAATTTGATCCATCACCTTTCCTTTTAGACATTATCCCTTTCTTAGTTTGAATCAAATTCAAATAGAAAGAGAAACAAAAATAAGGAAGGATGACACATAGAAGAGGGGCGCCTCTTTTTCTTTCACGCATGCAAACGTGCATCTCTCCTTTTTCTCTAATTTTTGTCACACAAAAATTCAACTTCCATGCCACATCTGATAAGAACTTGATCCTATTTTGAATCAAATTTAAATAAAAATTAAATCAAAAAGAGAGAATCCCAAATAGAGTGGGGCGCCAGCTATTGGTGCCCCTTCCTTTCATGCATGCAAAAACAAATGGGGGCACGTCTCCATGCGTGCCCTCCTTCTTTTTGTGTGAGATTTAGAGAGAGAGTCTTAAAAAACCTGAGCTCTATGAGTCATAGTCAATCTAGTTCAAACTGGATCCAAATCGAGTTCAAATCGAGTCTGAATCGAATCGAATTCGAAAAGCTATCAAATCTGATCCAATCAAGCTTGAAATCTAAATCTGATTTGGATAATTGAACCCAATTAGTATTAAATTAAATCAAATTTAATTAAATTAAATCTGATTTAAATTAATTAAAACTTGATCTATAATTTAATCAGTCTAATAATAAATTACAATACTTACAATTAAGTTCCTGTGCTAACAATTAGCAGCTACCAAAACTATAACACTTATAAATTGGCAGTTTTCAAAATTCAAACTATCAATCCAATTGATAATTCGAATATGATCCAAGCTGTTGATTAGGTCATGCTCTTTTTGTGTATAACCCCTCAAATTCTATTCTATATGGTAGTGAGACATATTATGATCTCTATCACAGTATCATCGAAACTCCTTTCGATGGGCTGGAATGATTCTGACTCACCTCAACAAGGATCGTTGATCTAAAAATCATCCTAGTGGGTTCTCATGATCCACCAGTGATACCTAGCAACATATAGTGGCAATCCAATAGAATAAAAAAGATAGAATCCTAGGTGTAGTCATCATGTGATATAATCCCTCTATTGTGAGTCTCAACTAGACAAAGGTTATGGAGAACTCATCAAACTCCATCGTCAGTCATATGTCAGATTGGCTCGACTTGAGTTTATCTGTAAATTCTGTAGAAATTCTTTTCTAGTATTCACTCTTGCTCTGATCAGAGACTTTCTGAACTCAATCTTGTGAATCATATAGGACTACTCTTTTTCTATCAAGATTGATAGATTCCATCTAGGTGTATCCTACTTCAAATAACGAATCTGAACCTACAGTAGCCAACATGCATAGTAAGGATCCAAATGGCTAGGGACTAAGAGAACGTGCAATCAACTAAGTAACCTTACTGTGAACAGCCAACACACTGTAGGTCAAAGGATCAGTCACACTACTGCAGTATCGAGAAAACCACTGATGAGTGAGTAGACATCCAAGTTATTTCTCTTGTTGGCCACTCACAATGCAAGTTGTTCTCTGACAACCACCTGTACTCTCATTTTAGTATCTCTATACCGCAAACTTGAGACTCATATGTTCAAAAGAGAGGTGATCCATGCACCGATCTTGAATGGATTGATCATTGTCCTCCATGACAGTCTTTCGATCGGGAGCATTTAGAAATTAACCACTAATGATGTATGTCTCAAATTTTCAATATCTTGAGAATATATGAAGTCATCTTTGTTAATTTTTAGGACAGATCATGGATACATATGACATGATTGATTATAAAGACTGCTCATCAAGTACAAAATATATCCTAGAGAAATATATGTATCAGCCGAAATTGACTTCTAAGGCACACATCTAACAAACTCCCACTTGTACTAAAGTCAATCTGCCATATATCTGAGCTCCATTTTCTGAAGACAGACTTTGATCTTTAGTTGGCTAAGTGACTCGGGCCCATCACATCTTATGTAGAGTCTACTCTCTATACCTTCATATATTTCTACTCAAGATAATCGCGTATATCCTGCTCTATGTGCATGGACTTTTGGTGAGACTTTGGCTCCTTAGCAAGGGCTATGGACCATTATCTTTGCAATATAATGTCATAGCATCTAATGGTATGACATCCAATTCCACAACTATCATAAGAACTAGAATGCATCCTGCACATCTATAGTATATTTAGCTTCCATTGGTCGATTGTCTGAAACCCTTCCAACATATCGAACCAACATAACTCAAGAATACATGCTGATGTTTAGACATTCTACCATCAACATTAGTGTATCCTCCCACTTTTAGCTCTAACTCTTCTTCAAAGATAAGGAATAATCCCTTAGTGCTTCTCAAGTACTTAAAAATATTTTTCATAGCAATCCAATACTCCCAATCTAGATTCGACTAATATCTGCTCATGACTCTCACAGCAAAATATATCAAGTCGAGTACATAGCATGGTATACATCCATGCCCAAAAGATAACGGATCCCTTTTGAAGGTTTCAATACTGAACCCTTTCAACACCTCTTCTATGTTCTTATCTGTGAAAATCAAATATCCTTTTAGGATCTATCTCTATAGATCTTTATTTTTAGAATACAAGATGTTTAATCTAAGTCTTTGATAAGAAAATTTTATATGCAACCACATCATAACCGATGTCAGTATGAGACCCTCCCACTGACCTTCATGTAACTACATGATTCTTCCTTATTTTTGGTGAAATCAAATAATTTGATCACATCATTAAAATAGCTATTCCAACTCCAAGATTTTAACTTAAATCTATAAATAAATTTTTACAATGTGATTTCTATCACTAGAAGTAAAATCCATAGGCCACTATAAATAGATACCTTCCCAAGATATCCATTTAGTAGGGCATCTACACATCCATTTTTCAGGGTCGATGTACAACATCACCTTATTGTAGGTTTCAAGATCATCCCTATGTTCCCAATCTCTCTAGAGTTATACTTTCTCTGAATCTTTTGTAAGAATATCAAGTACCTTTCTAAAAGATGAGAGATCCTACTAGACCTATGAAGTGGAAGAGATACTACATATACTGGCTCATCTTAAAAAGGTTGTATAAGTCCTATGACTTATTGTTCTTTAGAGACCCTCTCTTTGAGTTCATCTTCTCACTGTTTTCAAGAAAATAGTATGATTGCTCACAATCACATTATGAACCACTGAGAAGAGAAAGTGACATTCTAAATTCTTTTGAGATATCCCATAAACGAGCTCTCACAGACCTGTCCTCTAACCTGTCCATCATATCATATCTCATATGGTGTGGTGAAACCAACTTTAGAGGGAACCTAATTTAAATTTTAGAAATTAAATCTTGTTCCTAAAAAAATAATAATTAAATTAGTGATGTTCATAATGGATCAGATCATATCTCATACAGCGCCATTGTTTCTCACAGATACCCCATTGAGCTAAGGTGCACAAGGAGAATTTCATCATGAAACTATGTCATTCTCTTTAGATAACCGATAAATTTTTTATTTGATATTGTATTCTTGATCTGATCAAAGTACCTTTAAAATTTTTTGATTTATTTTGCTACTTCACATTTGAATTCTTTGAACCTTTCAAAGTCTTCAGATTTATATCTCATATACATATACCTATACCATGACTGATCATCGATAAAGGTGATGGAGTAGAGATAACCTCCTAGGCTGGCTTATTAAATAGGCCATGCACATCATATGTGTACTAGGGTAAATATTTCAGCGGTCCTATCTCTTTGTACCACAAAGGACAGCTTGATCATTAATCCTTAAAGAGATGATTCACAGACTAGATATGACTTAACAATCAATGAGCTCAGAGATGTATTTTTTTCAATCAGCAAATTATTTCTTCTCATACATGATCTAGCCAAAAGAACTATCTATATACTTCAGATTATTTGATCTTGGATCTCTTAGACCTAATGGTATTCATAATTTGCTCAAATAAGTTCACAAATATATTACCATGTAAATTATAAAGAACTAAATCCAAATGATAATCATCAAGGTTAGGTGCCCACGGCCACAATGCAACTTCTGCACCATTGTCGACTCAAAAGAGTTACTTCACCTTCCCTCAGCCATCTTCCTTTTTTAGACCCTATATTAAAGTGTGTAATATGCACTAGAGTCTAGTGAAAAAGAAAATCGTAAGATCAGATTTGAGCAATTTGACATTCCTTCCAAAGGTATGTCAATATTTCTTTAGGTTTTTCAGGTATGTACCTCTGAACTTTTTCTTTAGTTATCAATATATTGATCAATTCAGTTAAGGTGCTATAATATTTATTCATATAATAGTTTCATAAACTACCCATATGAATCAGAGATTGCAGGATCAAATCTATTAGTAATTTCTTAAGCATGGTCATGTCGAGCTTCTTAAGCTCTTCAATGTCCTTGATCATTATCAAACAATGATCATGGACAAACTGCCCATCATGCATCTCATGCACTATGTGACTCTGATCATCTCACAACTATTGCAGATGAATCAGTATATCATTAGTAGTCTATATATCCTTATGCATACATTAGAGTTCGTCAATCATTGACTCCAATTTATAGAACTTAATCTAATTGTCAATGTCCAACCATTTGTCAAGTATAGCTCATTGACTATGAATTGGACAAGCTGATGACATTGGGTTAATTTGATCAAGAACATAGCTTAATTATTAAAAGCTAAGAACTATTCTTAAATTTTTGAGCCAGAATTTATAATTGATTTCGATTAAGTGGTTGATATTTAAGATTCAAACTAGAGGGTTGGAAGCTGAAGAATAAACCATAGAGAGTAAAGATTTAAATAGATGATTGTATTTGTAATAGTTTTTTTTAGAGATTTTAAAAATAAACAAAGGCTCTCACTAATTTTTGAGTCTCTTACACGCATCTTGGCCTTAAAAAGTCTTTGACAGACTTGATACTTGGCCGCACGACTCTGTTCACCAAACAACTCTTGCAGGTGAGCCAACATTTGGCGGGTAGTCAAAATATTCTCATGCTGGTGCTGCAAGTCATCAGACATTGCACCCAACATGTAGTACCTTGCTTTGTTATCATCATCCATCCATTTTTTTAGAGACGCTCTCTGTTCAGCAGTCAGACATGCTGGCATGGTAGGTAGGTCCTGGTCTAAGACATGAGTCAATTTTTTGAAACCCAGAATAATTCTGTAATTCCTCAACCAGTCTTTGAAATTAGGTTCAGTCAATCTGTGGGTGTCTAGTATTTTGGTCAGAGGGTTGGAGGTAGACATGTTTTCTATAGAGAGTTGAAAGTTTCTAGTTAGATTTTGTAATCAGACTTAACCAATTTATTTAGAGGTTTTATTTTTAAACAAATTAGGCTCCCATTATTTTTTCAGATCCCTACACTTCCTTGGTAGAGATGTGAAAATCTCCGTGATCAGTGATTTCTAGTGGGTGGTGCAATCTCACCAACTAGCTCATCACCTCACCTAACAGTTATTGGTGATGGATCAACCGATGAGTGGACAACTCTTGTCCAATGATTCTCTAATCATGGTGCACCCAAAACTTGATCTCTAATTCATGAAGCTCACCGTGTCCAGAATATTACTCCAATCCTTAGTTAAGTTAGACCCACCATTTGCACGAACTAGATTCCTGATTGGGTCCCTCACCATATCCGAAATATTGAGCCCAACCCATCTTCTAATTCATAGCATCCAATGCCTAATGGACATGGTTGCATCTTCCCGGTGCAACTGAGCCACTGTAACCAGCCGAGAACAATCAACCCCAGGAAGGGCCCCGCACATCACAATGGTGGAAGACCTAGACTTAATATTTTCTTAGGGAGATTTGATTTAGGTCTCATTAAACTTGACTTAACATAGTTATAATAATTATGACTAACCTAGGGGCATGGGTTAGCTCGAATTGTTAGCCATCTCAAATCAGAACTGGATCGACACATATGGCTAGGTAAGTGAGACCGATGGAAGGGATATGCCATTAACTCGACAAGAATGCATTCGAGTCGAGTAGCTCCCAATTAAAAATCAGTCGGTCGCATCTGCCCAACTTACCTTAGACACCAAATTATCGAACTAGAACCAATTTGGTTAGCCTACAATCCAGACTCTAACCACTGAGCCAAATTAGGTCTTAACTTGATCGAGTCACATCTAAATGTGATTCAACCTTGACCCAGACTTAATCCTATTAGGCTTGTCAATTATTAGCTTTCATGATCTCACCTAACCAACTCTTGATTCAGTTTGATCAACCGCTAGACCTAATTGAGCTACCCAAGTCCGAACCTAATTTTATGAAAATATCTTAGATCTGAAATTTTCAATTTTAGACCAAATTGATTTCATAAACTTAATTCATTAATTAAGTTTGGGTTCATAAACAAAATATGTAAAATAAATTCTAGGGTTTCAGGATCTAGAGTTTTACAGAAAAGTAAGTTTTGATTTCTGATTAAGGATGAACGCGCGGCACCCCTACACGTCATAAGAACACCCCATTGAATGGGAAGAGAGGGTCTTAAAACCCTACTTCATTCTTATGATCAGACGGTCATGAGGAACACCTTAATCAGAAATATAAATTTAACTACAAAACTAGTTAGATCTAAATTTACATATCTCATATACAATTTAAGATCTAACTAATACAAGCTTTACATACATCTCATGTATCAAAAATTGATCTAATTAACATGCTTTTAGATCTAATACATCATATGTAATATCTAAAAAATAAGATTTAAATTGAACTATTTAAAATTAAATCTATTCTAGACAAGTTACTGGAACAATTCTACAACTAGTCTAGGCATGCAACAGATTAATTTTATAAAAAAATTAAAATTTTATTTTTTATTTTTTGATCTGATTATAATAATTATAATATCAGAAAAATAGAAAATAAATTAAATTTAATTCATATTTTAATCTCATTAAAACATAAAACTTACAAGACTATTCATAGATCAAACTATTCCTAGTCTAGTCATGCATCTCATGCATGTTAGATCTTCTCAAATTTAATTTTAAATATTTTAATTTTAGATTCTATCATATCTGATGTGATATCTAAAATTATTTAATATCAAATAAATTAAAATTAAAATTAGATCTAAATTAAATCTGAAACTGAACCATCAACCGGGCTCTGATACCAGTTGATGGAAAAACCGTCTTTTTCCTTTGTAGGATCTTCCAGATTTCACCAAATCTGGGGTGAAATAATTTAAAAATTTTTATCCTATACTACTTTAGATCTAATATCTATTAAATTTAATTTTATTATCTGATATTTAAAATCTAAAATTAAATCTAAAAGTATGAGAAGTATAGACATACCTCAAGGGTAATCTGATTATCCTGTAGATGATCTCAACACAGCCTGAGGTTCTGATCTAGCCATGCAAGTGCCTAGCCTTTACCGGTATCCACTTAGTAGAACCTAGAACATATTCTCCTCATGAATCTATGCTCCAAAAATTAGATCTCTATCTGATTTGAAAGTACTTCAGAACTCCGTCTGAAGTTGGAGCAGCAGCCTGTCGAAGATGTCCTGCAGCCTTCCTGTTCTTGGCATCACCATGCCTTTTCCTTGCACCAGATGAATGTCCAACTCCTTGGACATGAAGAAGGGAGATAGGAGAGTAGGGAGGATGTAGAGAAGAAGGGAGGAGGTGGCAGATATTGGGTTTCGTGCATAAAACAACTTCTCTTTAAAAACCCTAGGCACAGAAGGGTTTATATAGACCCAGTATGCTGCGCAATGCCACATCATTCGACCAATCAAAAAATTCCAATAAATTTTGAAAAAATTTTGATTGGTTACTTGATATCATTTGATCATATCAGATAAGAACCCAAGCCTCTATCTCAAAGTTGGCACCAACACTGGATAAGGACAAAGAGAGGTTGGCGCCAAAGAGCCCAATCTTATCAAGACTCTCCAACCTTATCCACTTGGGGCGCCCACTTAATCCAATTGGGCTCGCACCATAATCTGATTATGGTATCCAATTTGATGTGGTTTGGCTCTACAAAAATCCTCCAATAAGCTCTTGCCAAGTGGCCTTCAATTTAAGACCCATATGTCAACTTTTGACAAATGTCCTAAAATAAAATTGGTAGGTGACAGGAATTAGCAGATGCTTGTCTTAAATTTATCTCATGAATTAAGACAAGTCTTTTTTGAGCTGGACAAGCTTCATTTAGATTAAAAATTTTTTTTCTAAAGTTCTCTGGATGAGTCAAATCACATTTGGCTCAGTAGAGACAGAAGAGATTACATAAGGAGAAAGTTAGGCTCAATCGTGTACTAGCATGATTTCCTTGAACCAATTGGATCTTATCCAAATCAATTGGGTTAGCCCAATTGATGACATCCATACCCTAACCTTTGTTTGTGTGATCCAATTAGGTTTAATTCCGTGTGATAATGAGACATATCATGATCTCATCATAGACATCATCGAAACTCCTTTCGATGGATCAGAACTCTTCTGATTCAGACAATTAGAATGATCGATCATCAAGATCATTCTAATTGCTCCCAAAATCTATCAGTGACACCTAGCAGTATATGGTGGCAACCCATCAGAACTGAAGATGAACCTATTAGTGCAGCTACCTGTGTGATTGAGTTCCTCTATCATGAGTCCCGACTGAATTAGGGTTAAGGTGAACTCATCAAACCCAACATCAGTCATATGAATCAATCGATCGATCCGAGTCTGATGTGAAACCCCAATGGAAAACTCTTTTTCCATTATTTCACTCTGCCATGGCCATGGGCTTAAGGACTCGATCTTTCGATCATCATAGGACTACTCCTCTCATCTACCGAGGTTGATAGATCCCATCTTGGTACGACCTAGTTCCTACAATAAATATGCTGCAGCCAACAAAGACCTCAGGGTTTCAAATGGATAGAAGATCGAGTTATGGTGTAGTCAAACTATAACACACTCAATGTGAACTGTCGATGTACCTCAGATCAAAGAACTAGATACACAACTACAGCATCGAGTTAGTCATCGATGAGAAAGTAGACTTCTTTATGACTGCTCGAGGTGGTCACGCTCAGTACTCTCATTCTCAATGAATATCTGTACTCTCGCTTTGGTGTCTCCACACCATAGACTCAAGACACATCTACCCTAAGAAAGCGATCGTACACCAACCTTCCGGATCGATCACCATCCTCATGATGATCCTATGGTCAGGAGCTGTTTATGAGTTAGTTATGTAAATTCATGCCTTAAATTTTCAACTCTTAAAAATATGAATTGACATTCCTACTAACTCAAAGGATGTATCACAGACACAATGTACACAATGTGATAGAAGAATAATCCATTTATTGATTTATAGTCAAAATTATAAATTTGCCCTTAGATTTGTACAGGAATGTGTCAGCCAATCTGGTATCTAGGGCACACATCTAACATACATCAGGTCTTGGGCATGGAGGTGAAGGAAGAAAGAAAAAGGTGACGTTAAGGTTGTTTTTCGATAAGGAAAAATTTTCCCTTTTATATTAGCACATGCCCCACACTTCTCTCTTGATTTTTATCACATAAAAATCTAATCCATCACCTTTTCTTTTAGATATTATCTCTTTCTTAGTTTGAATCAAATTCAAATAGAAAGAGAAACAAAAATAAGGAAGGATGACACATAGAGGAGGGGCGCCCCTTTTTGTTCCACGCATGCAAACATGCGTCTCTCCTTTTTCTCTAATTTTTGTCGCATAAAAATTCAACTCCCACACCATATCTGATAAGGATTTGATTCTATTTTGAATCAAATTTAAATAGAAATTAAATTAGAAAGAGAGATATGTTAGATGTGTGCCCTAGATGCCAGATTGGCTGACACATTCCTGTACAAATATAAGGGCAAAATTATAATTTTAACTATAAATGAATAAAAGGGTTATTCTACTATCACATTGTGTACATTATGTCTGTGATACATCTTTTGAGTTAGTAGAAATGTTAATTCATATTTTCAAGAGTTGAAAATTTAAGGTATGAATTTACATAACTAACTCATAAACAGCTGCTGATCATAGGATCATCACGAGGATGGTGATCGATCTGGAAGGTTGGTGTACGATCACTTTCTTAGGGTAGATGTATCTTGAGTCTATGGTGTGGAGACACCAGAGCGAGAATATAGGTATTCATTGAGAATGAGAGTACTGAGCGTGACCACCTCGTGCAGTCATAAGAAAGTCTACCTTCTCGTCGATGACTAGCTCGATGCTGCAGCTATATGTCTAGTTCTTTGACCTGAGGTACATCGACAGTTCACCTTGAGTGTGTTATAGTTTGACTACACCATAACTCGATCTCCTAGCTATTCAAAACCCTGAGGTGTATGTTGGCTGTAGCATATTCATTGTAGGAACTAGATCGCACCAAGAAGGGATCTATCAACCTCGGTAGATAACAGGAGTAGCCTTATGATGATCGAAAGATCGAGTCCTTAAGCCCATGGCCATGGCAGAATGAAATAATGGAAAAGAATTTTTCATTGAGGTTTCACATCGGACTCGGATCAATCGATTGATTCATATGACTGATGTTGGGTTTGACGAGTTCACCTTAACCCTAATTCAGTCGGGACTCATGATAGAGGAACTCAATCACACAGGTAGCTGCATCGAGAGGTTCATCTTCATTTTTGATGGGTTGCCACCATATACTTCTAGGTGTCACTGATAGATTTTGAGAGCAATCAGAATGATCTTGATGATTGATCATTCTAATTGTCTGAATCAGAAGAGTTCTGATCCATCGAAAGGAGTTTCGATGATGTCGATGATGAGATCATGACATGTCTCATTATCATACAAAAATAAACCTAACTGGATCACACAAATAAGAGTTAGGGTCTGGATATCATCAATTGAGCTAGCCCAGTTCGATTGATTTGGATTAGATCCAATTAGTTTCAAGGAAATCATGCTAGTACACGATTGAGCCTAACTTTCTCCTCGTGTAATCTTTTCTATCTCGACTGAGCCAAATGTGATTTGACTCACCCAAAAAATCTTGAGAAGGTTTCTCACAGTCTGACTGGAGCTAATCCAGCTCAAAAAGAATTTATCTTAATTCATGAGATGAATTTAAGACAACACCTGCTAATTCCTATCACCTGCCATTTCTATTTTAGGACATTAGTCAAATGTTGACCCATGGACCTTGGACTGAAGGCCACTTGGCAAGAGGTCATTGGAGATTTTTTGTGGAGTGTCTACCTACTAAATTGGGCCTCAAAGTAGGTGCCATATTCAGATTGGGCATGCGCCCCAAGTGGATAAGGATAGAGTCCCATGAGATGAGGACTCTGATCCCTTGATCAACTTAGACTGTGGGGCGCAAATCTCACTGTGCTTATCCAGTGTTGGCACCAACAGTAGGAGGGATTGTGGGCATTCTTATCTGATATGATAAAATGACATCACTCCATCAATCAAAATTTTTTCAAAATTAATTAAAATTTTTTGATTGGTCGAATGATGTGGCACTGCATGGTGCAGCAGGGTCTATTTAAACCCTGTCTGTGCCTAAGGTTGAGAGAATCTATGCAATAACCAGCAAAAGCCTGAATCCTCTCCACTTCTCTATGCCCCCTCTACTTCTATCCCTCCCCTCTTCATATCCAAGAAGTTGGGCATCCATCTGATGCTTGTCCAAGGCGTGGTGGCTTCCTGATTAGAAGGCTGCAGAGATTTATCGAGAAGCTGCTGCTTCAGCTTCAAAAGATCTTTTGAAGATCTTCCAGATCAGATCCAGATCTAATTTTTGGAGTAAAGATTTGTGAGGAGAATATGATCCAGATCCTACTCAAGTGGATACTGGTAGAGTCCAGGCGACTGCGTGGCTATTTTAGAATCTCGAGTATTGCTGCGATCATCTACAGGGTAATCTAGTTATCCTAGAGGTATTTCTCTATTCCTCATATTTTTAGATTTAATTTTAGATTTAATATCAGATAATAAGAATTAGATCTAATAGATTTTAAATCTAAAATATCATATTATAATTTTTTTTTAAATATTTCACCCCAGATCTCATTAGATTTGGAAGATCCTACAAGGAAGAAGCCAATTTTTTCTTCAACTGGTATCAGAGCCAGGTTGATGGCTCTATTTCAGATCTAATTTAGATCTAATTTTTATTTATATTTATTTGATATTAATGAATTTTAGATGTCACATCAGATGTGATTGGATCTAAAATAAAAAAATTTAAAATTAAATCTAAGTAGATCTAACATGTATGAGATGCATGACTAAACTATGAATAATTTAAACTATGAATAGTCTTGAAGTTTTATATTTTAATATGATTAAAATATAAATTAGATCTAATTTATTCTTTGACTTTTTGATGTTATAAATATTATATTCAGATTAAAAAATAAAAAATAAAATTTAATTAATTTATAAGATTGATCTGCTGCATGCCTAGACTAGTTATAGAATTGTTCTAGAAACTATCTAGAATAGATTTTATATTGAATAGTTTAATTTAAATCTTATTTTTCAGATATTACATATGATGTATCAGATTTGAAAGCATGCTAATTAGATCAGATTTTAATACATGAGATGTATGCAAAGTATGTATAAGTTAGATCTGAAATTATATATGTGATATGTATCTTAGATCTAACTAGTTTTATAGTTAAATCAATATTTCTGATTAAGGTGTTCCTCATGGCCGTCCGGTCATAAGAATAAAGTAGGGTTTAAGACCCTTTCCTCCCATTCAATGGGGTATTCTTATGGCATGTAGGGGTGCTGCGCGTTCATCCTTAATCAGAAATCAAAATTTACTTTTTTGCAAAATCCTAAATCCTGAAACCATAGGATTTATTTACATATTTTGTTTATGAACTCAAGACTTAATTAATGAATTAAGCTTATGAAATTAAATTAGATCTAAAATTGAGAATTTCAGATCTAAGTCATTTTCATAAAATTGGGTTCAGGCTTGGGTAGCTCAATTAGGTCTAGCGGTTGATCAAATCGAATCAAAAGTTGGTTAGGTGGGATCATGAAAGCTAATAATTGACCAGCCTAATAGGATTAAGTCTAGGTCAAGGTTGAATCATATTTAGATGTGACTCGATCAAGTTAAGACATAATTTGGCTCAGTGGTTAGAGCTTGGATTGTAGACTAACCCAATTGAGTCTGGTTCGATAATTTAGTGTCTAAGGTAAGTTAGGCAGATGTGACCGACTGATTTTTAATTGGGAGCTACTCGACTCGAATGCGTTCTTGTCAAGTTGATGGCATATCCCTCCCACCGGTCTCACTTTGTTGCCCAGCTATGCAACCCAAGAGTGGGGGTGCATTGGGTTTCTAAAAATTTAAACTTAATTTACAACTTATGAAGAATATTTAACAATATCAAGATAAGTAAGGAGAGTGTAATTGATGCAAGGGTAATGGTTGTATGCAAGAATGCAAGAGAATAAAGAAGTTTAAAAGGAGAGCAATTAAGCACAACACAAACAAGAGGATTTATAGTGGTTTGGAGCCAACCTTGCACCTACATCCACTCTCCAAGCTCCTACTTGGGAATTTCAATCCACTAAACTGTATTCAACCTGAATACACTCGTCGGAACCTCTGACTCTAGCTATCCCAAGCTAGACCACTTATTTTTTGGGTATAAGCCAACCCAATACAATCCGATTCAAGGTTCGGATCAACCTTCTCACATTTTAGAACCCTTCCAAAATAAAAATAATAACTCAAAAAGAGTATTACAGTTGATTGCACAGAAATACAAATGAAACTCCTTTAATGAGTGAATAAGGCATTACATACACTTTACATAATTTGAAGGAAGCTCTTTTTGATTTTCTCAAGGTAGTTAGAGACTTGAATGAGCACTTGAGGAGTTGGTGAAATTGAATTAAAAGCTTCTCGAACGCTTCAAGTGGGCTCTTGCTTAGGGTTGAACAAAGTGCTTGAAGAACCTTTTTCAAATTCTTCTTTTTCTCTTTTCTATGTCTATGATTCCCTCCTTTAAGTTCCTTTATATAACTTCAAATAATAATGGAGAGTAATCTGGGCTGAAATAGAGCCATTAGAGCATATTAAATGAGCATTAAATGCAATTGAAATGGGTTAAAAACTAGCCGTTGCGGAACTTTTCCATCATAGGAGTCGACTCATAGGGTCGACTCATGCTCATGGGTCGACTCATAGGGTCGACCTCTGTGGAACAGAACAGAAAATGACTGTTTTATAATTTTGACCTGCGAAGTAGCAGAGGTCGACTCATAGAGTCAACTCATGCCAAGGGGTCGACCCATGGGGTCGACTCACAGAGAGTGCCAGCCAAAATTTTAGCTTGCCGTTCAACCCTTTAAGCCATGAGTCGACTCATGGGGTCGACTCAAAAATAAAAACCTAATTATCTTACAAAATATACTTTCAAAAATGTTAAAATTTCCTTCAATAGATTGTACGTCTTTAGTTCTTGCTCTTGAGGCTTCTGAATCAGGTCTTGACAAAATTATGATTTTGCCCCTGAGATGTAATAAATTTTTTTCCAAGCCAAAATCATTAGTAATCCCCTCAAATACTTTGTAATCATCAAAATCAATTCAAAGAGCAATAATCTCTCCCTTTTTGATGATGATAAAATACTTGAGCAAAAAAATATATAAAGTATTGAACATGAATTTCAAATTTATGAAGATGCATCACTTAAATATTATAGCCAAGTATTGGAATAAAATGCATCAGAAGCAGTTTAAAGATAAATTTAGAATTTGCTATAAATTTGAAATTTGCTTATAAGTGCATTTGCCTGGAAAGAAAAAGCTGATTTTGATTCTTTGGCATATGACACATGTGCCCATTTGCTTAACAATTTACTTATTGCTCATTCTTTGTTACTTATTTCTCAATCTTGATTTATTGCTTATTGTTCAATCTTTATTGCTCTTATTGCTCAATCTCGATTTCGATTCTACTCCTCCTTTTTGACAGCATCAATTGAAAATCTTTACTTTCTCCCTTTTTTTTTTTTAATATATATTTTCTCTATTCCTTCCTTTAGCTTCCTTCTTTATTGCTTATTGTTTTACTCTCCCTCAATATAGCAATCGTAAAAGATATATCAATTTGCTCATTTAATAGATATTGCTAATCAAGTATTTCATAATTTAAAAGTAATTCAATTTGATCACATTCAGAGATATTCATTGGAAGTCAAAGTGTATATATATATATCCAAAAGATGACTGAAAACATAGATGTTTCAATACATAAGTGTTGACTTAGAGTACAAAAGACATGGATAGAAACTATCCAAGAGTCAATCAGTCATCATTACATTACATGGCCTATAAGATAGATCCTAGACAAAAACTAAGGAAAGGACAGACTACACTAGATCTAATAGATATCATGGCTGGATGGATCGGAGTCTGATGAATCAGAGATGGGGTGAAGAGATGAAGGATCATGTCCACGAGCTCGACCTTGACCGCATCTGCCTCTGCCACGGGTAGAGGTGCCAGCACGAGTGGAGGGGTGAGAAGATCCTGAAGGCTGAGAAGCAAAAGACTGAGCTACAAGAGAGAGTCTGATGGTGTCCAGAAGGTTCAAAGCTCTCGAAATAGATTGTAGCAGTGTAGTGAACTGAGTGGAAGCATGCTCACTAGAGCCCCTGATATCTCTCCTCAGAAAATCAAAACCACTCTCTAAGACTCCTCGCAGTCTGGCTGCCTCTGCAGATAGGCCTGAGACCTCAGTGATGTCCTCATGTGGCTGTGGATGGGATAGAGCTAACACTTATCTCTGCAAGTCAAATACTCTGCCAGTCAGTCTCACTATACAACCCTCAAGCTGCTCGATGCGTACTGACTGATCAGAAATCATCTGAAACACAGTGGAGATGTGGGGGATCAGTGTCTGATCAGATACATCATGAGATATCGATCCCAGACCAAAAGCTGAAGTGCCCATCTAACGAGATAGTATGGAGGCTACACGTTGAGATATCATCTTTATCTGATCATCAGCCAATCTGATCTCTGAAGGATGTGCTCTACTGTCCGGCTGCTGAACTGAAGTGTGCCTTCTCGCAGACTCTGACGGCCCAGCCCCATGGTCAAAACCAAACAGAATATCTGGAGATACAGCCCTGTGATCACGGAGAAGTGATGATGGTCCTTCCTCCTCTGCTCTGTCCTCAGCTCTCTCTTCCACACCTTTTGTCCAACCACCATCAGTCTTGAAAAATTCCATACGGTGCAGAGTATGGTGGTTGATAGTGTCGGAGTGAGATAGCCTAGCTACTACCTCTCCCTCAAAGCTAACTCCAAACCTCCTAAATACTAAAGTGAGAGCCATACCGAAAGGCAAATGTGCCTTGGACCTATTCAAGGTCTCTCTTATAGCCTCAATCATCAATGCCGGGAGGTTCAGGGGGTTTTGAGTAATAATATGATACATAATGCAGATGTCCCGACCAGAGAGGAGATCATGTCTACCACTTCTAGGAAAAAATAACTTAGTTACCATTTGATGTAGCAGCCTCATCTCAATGGAAAGAATCTTAGCCTCTAATTTGTTTAGACTTCCAGTGAAGGTTCTTCCTAGAATGACATTTATTCCCTCCTCCTTAACTGGGAGTTCCATGTTTGTGTATCCCTCATAGGGTAAGTGAAGAATTTCCCCCAAGAGCATAGGATCTAGGCTAATTTCTATACCCTTTACTGTGGATTTTACTGTTTCATTGCTGTATCCCAAATTCAGATAAAATTTTCTAACAAGATCCACATAGGTATTTTCTTTTAAGGAGCAGTAGAATTTCTAACCTTGATCCTTAAATTTTGATCCGATAGAGAATCCTTCCTTTTCAAAAAATCTGAATCAATGTTTTTGTCGGGCTCTACCTTCCTATCAGAAAGGGGTACCTTACTGGGGTTGATTGGAGACCGAGTTGTAGTTGGAGCAGATGCAGGAGCAGGGTTTGAAGCAGAAGTGGTCTCGGTTGCTTGTCTCTTCCGATGCACACTTTCTTCCACCCTACGAACTGATTTCCTCCTCTATGGAAGCTTCATCTTCGAAGCTATTTGCACAAGCAGAGCTAGCAAGGAACTTACGAGAGCAAATGTGGGAAGAGATAAAGGATTTTTAGGGGAAGGATATAGATTTTGGAGAAGAGGAGTGCCGATTTGGAGAAGACGGGTAGAGTCTAGGGTAAGCTCGACTTGCTTCAAATGGAGAAGGAGAAAAGGGAGGAGCTTGGTTCCAAGAGGGCGATTTAGAGGGTGAGAGATGGTGGGAGAAGAGTTTTGGGAAAAAAAACTTGGGTTTGAGGAAGAAGAGAGGGAGTCTTTTGGCTTGGTGGAAGGAAGAAGACGAAGAGTTGGGTCAGCTCAAGGGAGGTTTTCCAACAAAAAGAAAGCACTCGAAGGATTTAGTCAATATTACAAGTTTACCTTAAGGTCGACCTTGGGGGTCGACTCATGGCACAAAAAAATTCAGAAAAATGATGAAACAGTTTCGAAAAAATTTGAAATATTAGGAGAAGGATGTTTACCCAAAAATTGATCATGCAAATATTTATTTTGAGATTTTGAGCACAAAAGAAAAGATGAAAAATAAGCTAAAAGAATTTTTGGCATTGATATCTTGGAATCAGAGAGACACCTAAGCAGATGGATCAAGGATTCCTAGTTCTCTCTTAATTTCACAAAATCTATCTTCATTTAAGGCCTTGGTAAAGATGTCAGCTAATTATTTTTTAGTACAAACATAGTCCAGAATTATGTCTTTATTTTGTACATGTTCTCTTATGAAATGATACCTGATTTCAATATGTTTTGACCTAGAATGTTGAATTGGATTTTTAGTGAGATTTATAGCACTAGTGTTATCACATCTTATGGGAGTTTCATTAAGTTTGATACCAAAGTCTTTGAGTTGTTGCTTAATTCACAAGATTTGAGTACAACAACTTTCGGCTGTAATGTATTCAGCCTCGACTGTAGACAGAGCTACCGAATTTTGTTTCTTGCTAAACCAAGAGATTAGGTTAACTTCAAGAAATTGGCAAGTTCCACTGGTACTTTTTCTATCTAATTTATATCCAGCAAAATCGACATCTGAATATCCTATTAAGTCAATTAGTGAGTCCTTAGAATACCATAATCCTAAAGTTTGTGTACCATTTAAATATCTAAGGATTCTTTTAACTGCATTCAAGTGTGATTCTTTTGGATTTGATTGAAAACGAGCACATAGGCAAACACTAAATATAATATCAGGTCTACTAGCAGTTAAATATAATAGAGAACCAATCATGCCTCTATAAAATTTTAAATCTACACTTTTACCTTCTTCATCCTTGTCAAGCTTACATGATGGGCTCATGGGTGTGCCAATTGCTTTGGAGTTCTTCATTCTAAATCTTTTGAGTAATTTTCTTGTGTACTTGGTTTAGGTGATAGAGATTTCTTCCTTTATTTATTTGATTTGGAGTCCGAGGAAGAATGTGAGTTCTCCCATCATGCTCATCTCGAACTCCCCCTGCATGAGCTTTGCAAAATCTAGACAAAGAGTTTCATTAGTAGACCCAAAAATAATATCATCGACATATATTTGTATAACTAATATATCATCTTGATTTCTTTTAATGAAAAGAATTATGTCTATATTTTCTCTTGAAAAACTATTATTGAGTAGAAATTTGCTTAGCCTTTCATACCAAGCTCTGGGTGCTTGTTTCAAACCATATAGAGCTTTATTTAATTTAAAAACGTGATTAGGAAAAGCATGATTTTCAAAATCTGGGAGTTATTCTACATAAACTTCTTCAGCAATATATCCATTCAAAAAGATACTTTTGACATCCATTTGGAATAATTTAAATTTCATAAAGCAAGCATAAGCAAGTAGAAGTCTAATTGCCCTTTTACTTTTCGGAGACACACCGTGATCTATGGGTACAAGACGTGCCGAGAAAAGAAGAGTTGTTTACCTAGTACTTTCTGGAGATGCACCGTGATTTACGAGTATGGAGCGTGCCGAGAAAAGATAGATATTTTTCCTAAGATTAATCGTATCTATTTAATTAAAAAAAAAGAGATACAACTCTACTAGTGTAAGATTAATTCAAAACTCTCGAGCTCTTTATTTTCTAATTACATCAATTTTAAGATAATTTATTTTCTAAATCAAAATAATGTTTCTTTTTTTTATTTTGCAATCTCAACTTAGCCTAAGGTCTCTGAGGATACGATCTCGACTCATCCTACCTACGTAATGAGTTGAGTTATTTTTGGTACTATCAACGACTACGCACCAACCACCTCACCTAACAGTTATTGGTGATGGGTCAACCGATGAGTAGACAACTCTTGTCCAATGATTCTCTAATCATGGTGCATCCAAAACTTGATCTCTAATTCATGAAGCTCACCGTGCCCGAAATATTGTTCCAATCCTTAGTTAAGTCAGACCCACTATTTGCACGAATTAGATTTTTGATTGGGTCCCTCACCGTATCCGAAATATTGAGCATAACTCATCCTCTAATCCGTAGCATCCAATGCCTAATGGATATAGTTGCATCTTTTCGATGCAACTGAGCCATTGTAACCAGTCGGGAACAATCAACCCCGGGAAGGGCCCGCACATCCACAATGATGGAAGACCTTAGACTTAATATTTTCTTAGGAAGATTTAATTTAGGTCTCATAAAACTTGACTTGACATAGTCATAATAATTATGACTAACCTAGTGGCATGGGTTAGCTCGAATTGATAGTCACCTCAAATCAGAACTGGGTCGACACATATGGCCAAGTAAGTAGGACCGGTGGAAGGGATATGCCATTAACTTGATAAGAATGCATTCGAGTCGAGTAGCTTTCAATTGAAAACCAATCGGTCGCATCTGTCCAACTTACCTTAGACACCAAATTGTCGAACCAGAACCAATTGGGTCAGTCTACAATCCAGGCTCTAACCACTGAGCCAAATTAGGTCTTAACTTGATCAAGTCACATATGAATGTGATTTGATCTTGACCTAGACTTAATCCTATTAGGCTGGTCAATTATTAGCTTTCATGATCCCACCTAACCAACTTTTGATTCGGTTTGATCAACCGCTAGACCTAATTGAGCTACCCAAGTCCGAACCCAATTTTATGAAAATGACTTAAATCTGAAATTATCAATTTTAGACCTAATTTGATTTTATAAGCTTAATTCATTAATTAAGTCTTGGGTTCATAAACAAAATATGTAAATAAATCCTAAGATTTCAGGATCTAGGATTTTGCAGAAAAGTAAATTTTGATTTCTGATTAAGGATGAACGTGCAGCACCCTTACACGCCATAAGAACACCCCATTGAATAGGAGAAGAGGATCTTAAATCCTACTTTGTTCTTATGACCGGACGGCCATAAGGAACACCTTAATCAGAAATATTAATTTAACTACAAAACTAGTTAGATCTAAGTTACATATCAAATATATAATTTCAGATCTAACTTATACATGCTTTGCATACATCTCATGTATTAAAATCTGATCTAATTAGCATGCTTTCAGATCTGATACATCACATATAACATCTAAAAAATAAGATTTAAATTGAACTATTCAATATAAAATCTATTCTAGATAGTTACTAGAATAATTCTACAACTAGTCTAGGCATGCAACAGATCAATCTTATGTATTAATTAAATTTTATTTTCTATTTTCTAATCTAAATATAACATTTATAACATCAAAAAATCAGAGAATAAATTAGATCTAATTTATATTTTAATCATATTAAAATATAAAACTATAAGACTATTCATAGATCAAACTACTCCTAGTCTAGTCATGCATCTCATACATGTTAGATCTACTTAGATTTAATTTTAAATTTTTTAGATGGAGTGGGGTGCCAACTATTGGTGCCCCTTCCTTTCACACGTGCAAAACAAAAAGGGGTGCATCTCCACACGTGCCCTCATTCTTTATTCAAAAGATAGAGAGAGAGAGTCTTCAAAAATTTGGGCTCTAAGAGTCATAGTCAATCTGGTTCAAACTGGATCCAAACCGATTTCAAATTGAGTCTAAATTGAATCGAATTCGAAAAGCTGTCAAATCTGATCCAATCAAGCTTAAAATTCAAATCTGATTTAGATAATTGAATCTAATTAGTATTAAATTAAATTAAATCTAATTAAATTAAATTTGATTTAAATTAATTAAAATTTGATCCATAATTTAATTAGTCTAAAAATAAATTACACTAGTTGCAATTAAGTCTCTGCGCTAACAATTAGCAGCTGCCAAAATTGTAACACTTACAAATTGATAATTTCTAAAATTCAAACTATCAATACGATTGATAATTTGAATACGATCCAAGCTATTGATCAGATCATGCTCTTTCTATATATGACCCCTCAAATTCTATTCTGTCTGGTAGTGAGACATACCATGATCTCCATTACAATATCATCGAAACTCCTTTCGAATAGTCTGGAATGATTCTGACTCATCTCAACAAAGATCGTTAATCTGACAATGATCCTAGTGAGTTCTCACAATACACCAATGATGCCTAGCAGCATGTAGTGGCAACCCAGTAGAACAAAAAAGATGAACCTCTAGGTGTAGTTATTGTATGATACAATCTCTTTATCGTGAGTCTCGATTAGACGGAGGTTATGGAGAACTCGTCAAACCCCATCGTCAGTTATATATCATATTGGCTCAACTCGAGTTCATCTGTGAATCCTGTGGAAATTATTTTTCAGTATTTACTCTTGCTCTGGCCAGAGACTTTCTGAACTCAGTCTTGCAAATCACATAGGACTACTTTTCTATCAAGGTCGATAGATTTCATCTAAGTATATCCTACTCCAAACAGTGAATCTAAACCTATAATAGCCAACATACACAGTAAGGACCCAAATGGCTAGGGATCAAAAAAATATGTAGTCAAACTAAGTAGTCTCACTGCGAATAGCCAACATACCGCAGGTCAAAGGACCAGTCATGCTACTGTAACATCGAAAAAACTACTGATAAGTGAGTAGACATCCAAGTGATTTCTCATATTGGTCATGCTCAGTGTAAGTTATTCTCTAGCAACCACCACTCTCATCCCAGTGTCTCCACACCACAAACTCAAGACTCATCTACCCAAAAGGGAGGTGATCCGTGCATCGATCTTGAATGGATTGATCAATATCCTCCGTGATGATCCTTCGATCGGAAGTATTTAGAAATTAACTACTAATGATGTATGTCTCAAATTTTCAACACCTTGAGAATATACAAAATTATCTTTGTTAATTTCTAGGATAGATCATGGACATATATGACATGATTGGTTATAAAGACTACCCGTCAAGTACAAAACATACCTTAAAGAAAGATATGTGTCAGTCAAGATTGACTTCTAGGATACACATGTAATTCATACATTCTTAAATTCATTTCTTATATTGATTTTGATGATATTTCTTGCTGCTCTCTTGAGCTTTTTGATGTTGTCAAAAAGGAATAGAATGAATGTTGAGTATATACTTGAGCTTACATATTTCATGCTTAAAAGTTCTCAAAATATCTTAATTTGCTTGAAACATCTTTAGATCATTTAAATATTTAGAATTTGAATTCAAGATAAATTGAAATATTCTTGTATGTTCTATCATTTCATGATTTATACTAGCCAATTAGTTGAAACACATTATTTTTATTTTTGTGCATATATTCAAAGTTTTACCATCATCTAAAAGAAAGAGATTGTTAATTCCATGATTGATTTTGATAAATGCTTAAGTATTTATGAATCTAACCATGTATTTCAAGAATAAATGTAGAATTTTCTAAATGCTCAAAATAAAGAAACCCTCTCAAAAGAATGATGATTAATAATCAAATGAGACTCAAAAAAAAAGTTTTTAAAAGCCTAAATGTTGTAAAAGGCCTTAGAAATGAAGGTGGAAGAAGCTCTCAAAGATTGAAGTCAAAAAGCCACTCAAACTGAAGAATGTATAGAAATTTTCAGTTGGCTGTCACCTCGAGTAGACTCAAGGTGGATTTTGAGTCTGAAAGAATTATACCCTACAAACCAATCGCATATGAGATGCAATAGGATATTTATTTATAATTTATCTTTCAAACACATATAATTGATATTAATATTATTAATAAAATTAGTATTTTTGATTCATTATATGCTGCATCTTATTAATTTTAAGATTATAATGAACCTCATAGGTCTGGGCATTGATTTTAGGGCCATGATGAGATCATGCCAATGAGACCTAAATCTTTGATAGCCCTGATCTAAAATATTTCTAATCATTGGTACATTGAGTCAGGATCAATGATACAGGTAAGACTGGCATGTCCTATATATGCTCAGAAATGAGGATGGTTGATCTCACAACCACTTATGTGGTAACACTAATACAAGGATATAGGTACTCATTAGAGAATGAGTTCACTGAATTGACCTGCAAGAGAATAATCAGATGGAGTCTTATTTACATGTCAACTGATAATTCTCTAGTGGGAGTTGTGTAAATGATCCTTTGACCTGAGGTCACCATGGTACCTTGTGTACATGGATCCATATTTTTATTCACTACCTAACTTGATTCTCTGATCCTTATATGGAGTATTCTAGATATGGTGAAAAATGTATGAAGATTGTGAGTGATCAATAAGGAATCAGTCACTCCTAATAAGGAGAGCGAACATCCTATGTGATCTCATAGGACTGTGATTCTGGAAGTCTTTGACCAAAGCATGATGATAATTAGAAAAGAGTTTCTAATATATTATCAACTAAATTATTATCTTTAGATCGAGATATATAAAGATAAGTGATTGGATTTGAATATTTTTATACCCACAACTCATCTAGGATGTTGTTTGACTGAAGGATTGAATTACACGAAAACTTGCCATTGAAAGATATTTTGATAATTTTTTATCAAAATTTAAATCTTTTAGGTAGTCATGACATATTGGTAGATATCAATCTTGACTTGTGGGCTTGATAAAAATTAAAAAAATTTAATTATGAAATCAATTTGGAAGAGTCCAAGTTGATTGGGACTCTTCGGGTGACTTAATCTCATCGGATTAGGGTTACGTTGAAAGTCCGGGTCCACTGCTGGCTAGATTTAGAATCCAATAGATCACACAGTTTGAGATTTAATCTTGGTCTAATTTAATTAAAGTTTAATATAAATTTTATGGGTTAATTTGATATGCTTAGAGGAGAACCTATCTGGGGGGTCTGTTTTATAGACGGGAGAGCGTAACCGATTGACAGTGACGTCCGTAACTGCTTGGTAGTGGGCCGTTCGGGGCCACGTGGAGTTTGTTACGGAGAGTAGTGGTGTCCATTGTCGCGACTTACTGGAGAGTGGTGGGGCCACGTGGAGTTTGTTACAGAGAGTGGAGTGGTGTCCATTGTCGTGACTTGCCGAGGAGTTCGGGCCGGACGGCTGAAGCTCGGTTGGAATGTTTGGTGGAGCAGAATAGCTCTCTGTCTCAGCAATCTAAGAGAAGTTCGGATGTTTTTGAGGTTGCTGGTGGGTTAACTGTTGTTGGGTGCCTTAGGCATTGATGCTGCAGACGGAAGTCATCTGCTGTAGAAGCCCGGACGAAAACTTTTTGTTGGAGAAATCTGGTTGGAGTCCGATTGCTAGAGAAGTCCGTCTGGAATTTGTCTGATGTAGAAGCCTGTCTGAAGACTGTCCGCTGGAGAGGTCTGGTTGCATGAGGGATCCAGCAGAAGGTCGACTGATAGCAAAATTCGAAAGGTGCTATAGAAGGTTGACCGATAGAAGAGTCCGGAGGCGTTGTGAAAGTTCGTCCGCTAGAGGAGTCTAGAGGACACTGTGGAAGGTCGACCGCTGGAGGGGTCCGAAGGAAATTTATCTGTTGGAGGGGTCTCGTTGGCACTGTTGAAGTCCGGTTGGCACTGTTGAAGGTTGATGGCTGGAGAGGTACGGAAGACACTGGAGACAGTCGATCACTGTAGAAATCTGACTGCTGGAGCCCATCCATTGTAGAAGTTCGGACGGAGTTCGGTTCTTGCAGAAGTCTGGAAGGAGGCCGCTTACTGTAGAAGCTCGGATGGAGATCGGTTGCTGTGGAAGCCCGGATGAAGATCACTTATTGTCGAAGCTCGGCTGAAGTCCTCTTGCAATAGAAGTTCAGATGAAATTCGCTTACTGTAGAAGCTCGGATGAAATTCAGAAGGCGATCGACCACTGTAGAAACTTGGATGGAGTCTGGTTACTGTAGAAGTCCTGCTGCTGGAGAAGCTCGGACATTGATAAAGTCCGAAAGAAGCTCAGAGTAAAGTTGATCGTGACAGGAGGAAGTCTGGAAAAGATTCGGAGAGTAGTCGATCACTATAGAAAATCAGCTGATAGTGAAGCCCAGAGAGCATTTGGAGCAGTCTGATAGACGACTGAAGGAGCTCATTATTGGAGAAGTCTGGAGGGTACGATAGGAGTTCGTCCATTGGAGGAGTCCGGAGGACACCGTGGAAGGTCGACTGCTGGAGGAGTCCGGATGGTACTGTGGAAGCTCGGACGGTCGGAAAAGTTCAGAAAGATGCCGCACAAGGTCGAAAGCTGGAAGAGTCCTGGGAGGGTTGGCCACTTACGAACTTCGGCTGGAGTTATTTTATACCCAACAATGCCTTAAATTTTTAATTTTTGAAAATATGAATTAACATTTCTACTAACTCAAAGGATGTATCACAGATATAATGTACACAATATGATAGTAGAATAACCCTTTTATTCATTTATAGTCAAAATTATAAATTTACCCTTACATTTGTATAGGAATGTGTCAGCCAATCTGGCATCTAGGGCACACATCTAACAAACTCCCACTTGACCTAATGCCAATTGGCTATATATCTAAGTCCCATCTTCTCAAGGTGGTCTTCGATCTTCTGCTGGCCTAATGGCTTTATCATTGGGTCTGCCACATTGTCTGTGGAGTCGACTCTCTTAACCTCGACATAATCTTTTTTGAGGTAATCACGGATCAGATGGAATCACCGCTCGATATGCTTGGACTTCTGGTGAGACCTTGACTCCTTAGCTAGGGCTATGGCGCCATTATTATCACAGTAAAGAGGGATGGCATCTGATAACATCACTCCAAGCTCTGTGGTAAATTTTTTGTACCAGAATGCCTCCTTCGCAGCTTTCGATGCAACAATATACTCTGCCTCCATGGTGGAATCATCAATCACTGTCTGCTTGAAACTCTTCCAGCTAACTGCACCACCATTGCAAATGAACAGACTTTCAGATATCGACTTTCGATCATCTATATCAGACATAAAGTCTGAGTCTGTAAATCTCTGAACCTGGAGTTCTCCATTCCCAAAGACTAGAAATATATCCTTAATCCTTCTCAAGTACTTAAGGATACATTTCACAGAAGTCCAATACTCTTCGTCTGGATTCGACTGATATCTACTTGTGACACTCACAGCATGGGCTATATCAGGTCGTGTACATAGTATGGCATACATGAGGCTTCGTATTGCTGAAGCATAAGGGATCTTGCTCATGCGTTCAATCTCCTCAGGTGTGCTAGGGCACATCTTCTTGGAGAGATGAATGCCATGTCTAAAAGGTACTAAACCTCTTTTGAAGTTTTCCATGCTAAACTTTTTTAGCACCTCCTCTATGTACATCTTCTGTGAGAGTCCCAGCATCCTATTTGGTCTATCTCTATAGACCTTAATACCCAGTATAAAGGATACCTCTCCTAGATCTTTCATAGAGAACTCCTTAAACAACCATATTTTGACTGAGGTCAATATAGAAATATCATTTCAAATCAGCAGGATGTCATCTACGTACAGTACGAGGAAGACAACTATGCTCCCACTGACCTTCTTTAACACACATGGTTCCTCCTCATTCTTGATGAAACCAAATATTTTGATCATATCATTGAAACGAGTATTCCAGCTCCGAGATGCTTGCTTAAGTCCATAAATGGACCTTTGCAGCTTGCAGATCTTGTGATCATCATCACTGGATGTGAAATCAAGCGGCTGTTCTATATAGATATCCTCCTCAAGATATCTAATTAAGAATGCCATTTTCACATCCATCTGCCATATTTCATAATCGAAATAGGCTGCAACAGCAAGCAATGTGCGGATGGATTTTAGAATGGCTACGGGCGAAAAGGTATCCTGATAGTCAATGCCTTCACGCTGACTATAACCTTTCGCTACGAGCCTAACCTTGAATGTCTCCACATTTCCATCTGCACCTATCTTTCTCTTGAAGATCTATTTACACCTAATAGGTACAATACCTTCAGGTGGATCTACCAAGATCCAGACTTGGTTTGAGTGCATCGAGTTAATTTCTAATCTCATTGCCTCTAACCATTTCTCGGAGTCAATATCTGATATCGCCTCGTCATAGGTCTTGGGGTCATCACCATGAGTCCCATTTCTCGTGAGGAACATTTCCTCTACTTTCTCTTGTATAGTACCTAAGTATCTTTCAGGAGGACGGAAAATCCTAGTCGATCTATGAGGTGGAAGAGGTTGTGTTAGGACTGGTTCTAATTGATTTGGTTCCTCAGGTTCTTTAGCTTGTTGCTCTAAGGAGACATTCTCTTTGAGCTTAATTATTCTTCCGATGCCACCATCTTGAATAAACTATTTTTCAAAAAAAATAGCACGTCAATTCACAATCACATTGTGATCTTCCGAAATATAGAAATAGTATCCAATGACTCTTTAGGATATCCTATGAACCGAGCTCTAAAAGACCTGACTCTAACTTGTCCGCTTGCTGTCTCTTGACATGAACCGGACAATCCCAAATTTTGAGATGACTCAGACTTGCTTTCTTACCATGCCATATCTCATACGGTGTGGTAGGAACAGTTTTAGAGGGAATCCTATTCAATACATATATTACTGTCTTGAGACAATATCCCTAAAGAAACTCAAGGAGGTCTGTGAAGCTCATCATGGAACGGACCATATCTAATAGGGTTCGATTTCTCTGTTCTGAAACTCCGTTGAGTTGTGGCATTCCAGGTGGAGTCCATTAAGAGACTATACCATTGTCCTTAAGATAGTCTAGAAACTTTTGACTAAGGTATTCACCTCCTCGATCTGATCGAAGAACCTTAATGGGCTTTTCTGTTTATTTTTCTACCTCATGCCTGAATTCTTTAAACTTTTCAAAGGCTTCAGACTTGTGTTTCATTAGAAACATATGTCCGTACCTAGACATATCATCGGTAAAGGTAATGAAGTAGACATAGTTGCCTCTAGCTGGCACATCAAATAGGCCGCACACATCCGTATGTACTAGGGCAAGTAGGTCTGTGGCCCTTTCCCCATGTCCTACAAAAGAGAGCTTGATCATTTTGCCTTGAAGGCATGATTCACAAACTGGATATGACTTGAAAGTCAATGGACTCAATAGCCCGAATTTTTTTAATTTGTTAACCCTGTCTTCCGCTATATGACCTAGCCTTAGGTGCCACAGATACCTATCATTTAGACTATCTCTAGGCCTTTTAATTCCCATGGCATTCACATTTTGCTCGATATGAAATACAGATACATCAATATGTAGCTGATAGAGATCATTAGAAAACTATTTATAATTTTATTATTTTCATAAAATATGTTACAATGGTCCTTATGAAAGCTAATCACATAGCCTTCTTGTGCTAAACATGAAACAGAAATTAAATTCCTGCTTGCTGCAGGCATATAATAACAGTCTCTTAAAACTAAATCTAATCCTAACGGTAATCACAGAGGGTAGGTTCCCACGGTCACGGCAGCAACTCTTGCTCCATTCCTGATGCGTAGGATCATCTCCCCATCCCTCAGTCTCCTGCTCTCCTCAAGATCTTGCATAGAAGTGTACAAATGAGCACTAGAACCAGAGTCAAGCACCCAACTGGATGCAAAAGAAATCGTAAGATTAGATTCTAAAATGAGCATACCTCCAGAAGGACCATCCTTCTTATTCTTTAGGATGGCCAGGTACTGAGGACAGTTCTGCTTCCTTTTCTTCCCATCCACCTTCTGCTTCTTCGCAGACTTCTTTTTCTTTTCAAAATACTTTCTTTTGGAAGAAGTCTGCTCCACAGTAAGAACTGAGCCTTTTGAACCCTTCATAGAAAGCTCAGCTGTAACCAGCATGTTCATTAACTCGGCCAAGGTACACTGCATCTTATGCATATGGAAGTTCATGATGAACTGACCATATGCATCAGACAAGGACTGAAGAATCACATCAATCTGAAAATTCTTGTCTAAGATGATACCGAGCTTCTCAAGCTCCTCAAGATCTTTGATCATTGTCAAACAATGATCTTGGACTGACTGCCCATCACGCATCTTGGCCTTAAAAAGTCTTTGACAGACTTGATATTTGGCCGCACGACTCTGTTCACCAAACAACTCTTGCAGGTGAGCCAACATTTGGTGGGTAGTCAAAATATTCTCATATTGGCACTACAAGTCATCAGACATTGCACCCAACATGTAGTACCTTGCTTTGTTATCATCATCTGTCCACTTTTCCAGAGATGCTCTTTGTTCAGCAGTCGAACGTGCTGGCATGACAGGTGGGTCCTGATCCAAGACATGAGTTAATTTTTTGAAATCCAAAATAATTCTGTAGTTCCTCAATCAGTCCTTGAAATTGGGTCTAGTCAATCTATGGGTGTCTAGAATTTTGGTCAGGGGGTTTGAGGCAGACATATTTCCTATAGAAAGTCAAAAGTTTCTAGTTAGATTTTATAATCAGACTCAACCAATTTGTTTAGGATTTTTATTTTTAAATAAATTAGGCTCCCACTATTTTTTCAGATCCCTACACTCCCTTGGTAGAGATGTGAAAATCTCTGTGATTAGTGATTTTTAGTGGGTGGTATGGTCTCATCGACTGGCTCACCACCTCACCTAACAGTTATTGATGATGGGTCAACCGATGAGTGGATAACTCTTGCCTAATGATTCTCTAATTATGGTGCACCCAAAACTTGGTCTCTAATTCATGAAGCTCACCGTGTCTGGGATATTGCTCCAATCCTTAGTTAAGTCAAACCCACCATTTGCACGAACTAGATTCCTGATTGGGTCTCTCACTGTATCTAAAATATTGAGCCCAACCCATCCTCTAATCCGTAGCATCCAATGCCTAATGGATATGGTTGCATCTTCCTGATGCAACTGAGCCACTGTAACCAGCCGAGAACAATCAACCCCGGAAAGGGCCCGCATATCCACAATGATGGAAGACCTAGACTTAATATTTTCTTCGAAAGATTTATTTAGGTCTCATTAAACTTGACTTGACATAGTCATAACAATTATGACTAACCTAGTGGCATGGGTTAGCTCGAATTGTTAGCCACCTCTAATCAAAATTGAGTCGACACATATGGCCAGATAAGTGAGACCGGTGGGAGGGATATGCCATTAACTCGATAAGAACGCATTCGAGTCGAGTAGCTCCCAATTAAAAATCAGTCGATCACATCTGCCCAACTTATCTTAGACACCAAATTATCGAACCAGAACTAATTAGGTTAGCCTGCAATCCAGGCTCTAACCACTGAGCCAAATTAGGTCTTAACTTGATCGAGTCACATCTAAATATGATTCGATCTTGACCCAGACTTAATCCTATTAGGCTGGTCAATTATTAGCTTTCATGATCCCACCTAACCAACTTTTGATTCGATTTGATCAACCGCTAGACCTAATTGAGCTACCCAAGCCCGAACCCAATTTTATGAAAATATCTTAGATCTAAAATTTTTAATTTTAGACCTAACTTAATTTCATAATCTTAATTCATTAATTAAGTTTGGATTCATAAACAAAGCATGTAAAATAAATCCTAGGATTTCAGGATCTAGGATTTTGCAGAAAAGTAAGTTTTGATTTCTGATTAAGGATGAATGCGCGGTACCCCTACACGTCATATGAACACGCCATTGAATGGAAAGAGAGGGTCTTAAAATCCTACTTTATTCTTATGATCGGACGGCCATGAGGAATACCTTAATCAAAAATATAAATTTAACTACAAAACTAGTTAGATCTAAATTAACATATCACATATACAATTTAAGATCTGTTGGTGCAAAAATCTGCCTGCACCGGAGAAGCTGGAGTCGAGGGAATCGCGATCGCCGTCGGGACCTGCAAAATAAGTCTAAATCGGAGGTGGGGTTGCTCTGGTAAGACTCTCCGACGTTCAAGTCAGTTCTCTGCCTCAACAAGAATGGAGTGTTCGAATAAAAATTTTAGCAGAGTTTTTGGGATAGAAAATAGAGCTTAGAGAATAACGTATCTGGGGTCCCCCTTTTATAGATGGGGGGAGCAAAGGATTGATAGTGACTATTTATGATTGCCTCATCGTGGGTCGTACGGGGCCAGGAGGAATTTATCATGAAGAGTAATGGGGTGGAGTCGTGGCTGTCCCCATGGCTCGCCACGTGGAATCGGTTGTGGAGAGTGGAGCGGCGTCTGTTGTCGCGACTCGCTAGGGAGTGGTGGAACTGCACAGGACCCATTACAGGAAGTGGAGCAGAATCGTGGCTGTTACTGCAGCCTGCCAGAGAGTGATGGAGCCACGTAGGATGCACCGCAGGGAGTGGAGCAGAGTCGTGGCCGTTACTGTGGCCTGTCAGGGAGTGATGGAGCCACACAGGATCCACCGCAGGGAGTGAAGCAGAGTCGTGGCAGTTACTGCGGCCTACTAGGGGGTCCAGACTTGTCGGTCAAAGTTTGGTTGGAGTCTGATTTTCGCAGAAGCCCGGATGGGGATCATTTATCAAGGAATCTCGATCGAGACCTTCAGCAGGAGTTCAAGGCAGAAGTCTGGCTCACGTGGGAGCCTGGATAAGGCCTACCCATAGCTGGAGTCGAAAGCGAAGTCTGACTCCCGTAGAAGCTCGGATGAAGTCTTCCTGCTGCTGAAGTCGGGGATGAAGTCCGGCTCCCGTAGGAGTCCGGACGAAGTCTTCCTGCTGCTGAAGTCGGGGATGAAGTCCGGCTCCCATAGGAGTCCGGACGAAGTCTTCCTGCTGCTGAAGTCGGGGATGGAGTCTGACTCCCGTAGGAGTCCGGACGAAGTCTTCCTGCTGCTGAAGTCGGGGACGGAGTCCGACTCCCGTAGGAGTCCGGACGAAGCCTTCCTACAGTTGGAGTCGGAGATGAAGTTCGGCTCCTGTAGGAGTCCGAACGAAGTCTTACTGCTGAAGAAGTCAGGGATGAAGTTCGGCTCCCGTAGGAGTCCGGACGAAGTCTTCCTGCTGCTGAAGTCGGGGATGAAGTCCGGCTCCCGTAGGAGTCCGGACGAAGTCTTCCTGCTACTGAAGTCGGGGATGGAGTCTGGCTCCCGTAGGAGTCCGGACGAAGTCTTCCTGCAGTTGGAGTCGGAGGCGAAGTCCGGCTCCCGTAGGAGTCCGGACGAAGTCTTCCTGCAGTTGGAGTCGGAGGCGAAGTCCGGCTCCCGTAGGAGTCCGGACGAAGTCTTCCTGCAGTGGAGTCGGAGGCGAAGTCCGGCTCCCGTAGGAGTCCGGACGAAGTCTTCTTGTAGTTGGAGTCGGAGGCGAAGTCCGGCTCCCGTAGGAGTCCAGACGAAGTCTTCCTGTAGTTGGAGTCGGAGGTGAAGTCCGGCTCCTGTAGGAGTCCGGACGAAGTCTTCCTACTGCTGAAGTCGGGGACGGAGTCTGGCCCTCATAGGAGTTCGGACGAAGCCTTCCTGTAGTTGGAGTCGGAGGTGAAGTCCGGACGAAGTCTGCAGGTGAAGTCATAGGCGGAGTCCGGCTCCCGTAGGATCCCGGGCGAATTCTGCAGGTGATGTCGTGGGCAGAGTTTGGCTCCCGTATGAGTCCGGATGAAGTCTGCAGGTGAAGTCATGGGCGGAGTCCGGCTCCCGTAGGAGCCCGACGAAGTCTGCAGGTGAAGTCATGGGCGGAGTCTGACTCCCGTAGGAGCCTGGACGAAGTCTGCAGGTGAACTCATGGGCGGAGTCTGGCTCCTGTAGGAGCCTGGGTGAATTTTGCAGGGTAAGTCATGGGTGGAGTCTGGCTCCCGTAGGAGTCTGGACGAAGTCTACCTGCAATTAAAGTCAGGGGCGAAGTCCGGCTCCTGTAGGAGTCCGGACGAAGTTTACCAGCGGTCGAAGTTGGGGACGAAGCCCGGCTCCTGTAGGAGTCTGGGCGAAGTCTTCCCGTAGCCAGAGTCGGAGATGAGATCTGGCTCCCGTAGGAGTCCGGACGGAGTCTTCTTGCGATTGAAGTCAGGGGCGAAGTCTGGCTCCCGTAGGAGTCCGAACGAAGTCTGCTTGCAGGTGGCGTCGGGGCGAAGTCCGGCTCCCGTAGGAGTCCGGATGAAGTCTTCCTGCAGTCGGAGTTGGGGACGAGGTCCGACTCCCGTAGGAGTCCGGGCGAAGTCTTCCTGCAACCAGAGTTGGGGATGAAGTCCGGCTCTCGTAGGAGTTCGGGCAGAGTCTACTTGCAATTGGAGTCGTGGACGAGGTCCGGCTCCCGTAGGAGTCTGGACGTCGTGAAGAATCCGGTCGATGCTGGCGGGGTCCTGTCCGTCGGCAAAACTTGGGAGTGTTGCGGAGGTTCGGCCACCTGGGAGGTTTGAAGAGACGTTGTCGGAGGTCAGAAGTTGGTTGGATCCTCGGAGGGTCACTCCTGTCACGAACTTCGACTGGGGGAGATTTTATACCCAACACCAGTCCTCCTACTTTCGAGTTCGAGTTTCGATCGAAAGAAGTACAGAAAATTTTTACAGCCGAAGTCGTTTCCTTGAATTCTGCACACGACCGCCCTAAAAAATCTAGGCATTTAATGCACGCATGCTGGAGCCTTTTTTTGATTAGGGCGATCCGAAGAGTCCTTTCGGAACTCCCATTAGGGCGTAATCCTAAGCGTCATGCCATAATGGTCCACGAACGGTCAGCCCTATGCCGTGGTGAGTGGGACACATGGCGGGCACTGGTTGACCTAGGGATATCTGCCACCATAACTGCACCGGCCCCGTTGCTTATTTAAGCCCCCGTCTCTCCTCCAGGGGCTTCACTTCACCTGAGGGTCGACACCTTTCTTCCGCTTGAGAGTTTAGCCACTCAGCCACTCCATCGGTGCCCTTTTCAACTTCGATCACCCTTCGCACCAGTCTTTGCCATCCCCGTCGGCTCCCCACCGTGTACAGTCCCCCGAGCCTCTCCGAGGGGTTCTCCCATCGGGGCCCCCGCCCCGGAGGCCAACCTCGAGAGGATGCCACGGACCAAGAGGAGTGTGAGGAGAAAAACAGCAGCCTGCGAGCTCTCCGGCTGTCAAACTGTCACTGAGGGTTCCCGTCACCTTAAAGGGGGCTCGAGGGAGAATTTCTTCAACAATAGGGATTTAATAACGGGGACAACCGGGGAGGGCATTCCGTCCGAGAATTTTGGAGTAGCTGAACGGGGCGACACCGGTCAAGGGGGCAGAGTTATCGTCACAAGCTGTGGCGGGATTCTTGACGTCGTCGGGGCCGAGGGACCAGAAGCAGTCGGCGCCGATGGTGGAGCAATAGAACTTGTTGCGGGGACGGTGGAAGTAGCGCATGCCGACCTTGCCGGAGTACCTAGGACGGTGGTTGTCGTGGAGCACACGGTGGTGGCGCATGCCTCCAGCACCATCGCGGCCTCTGAGGTACCTCCGGTTCTTCTTGATGCAGGTCGTCGTCGCCGCTGCCGTTGCCTTCGCTGTCCCTTGAATTCTATCCCATCCTTTTTCCCCTAGGGTTGGGGTCTCGGTGATGGAGCGGAATGAGGCGGGGGGCGAGAGCCGGGAGGTTTATCACACGCACTGAAAAATACTGCTGAGAAGGATGGAACCGGGAAGAGAAGTCGACAGCTTGAAGCGGTCTTCGGTGTATTCCCTTCGAGTCTTGTAGTAATGTCTTCTTTTTCTGGCCCTCCGGGTCTTGTAACGTACATCTTGTTAATCGAAAAATGAGAAGGAGATTTTGTTACTTCGTCCGCACTTTGCATCGAATTGCTGCCTACCGAACTTCTTTCCTTTACCATTGTTATTGTTGTATTCCCTTCTCTCTCTTTCTCTCTTTTTTCTTCTCTTTTTTTTTTTTTTTTTGACGTTGTCCGAAGGTTACTGGTTGTTGCCATGTCAGCTCGCCTTTCCAGTTCTCCTTCATCTTCGGCCTTAATGGCTTTATAATGCATATTTATTAAATAATATGAGAAGAGAATTTTTTGCTACCTCTTTTACTCATGTGTTGAATTGTCGCTTGCCGAGCTTCTTTCAGCTTTTGCATCATTTGGAGGTACCCGATTGCCATCGCATCGACCCATCCTTTCGTCCAAGGCCGCAGATTTGCCTGGGGCCGCTCGGGTTTGGCGCCCCCCATTAGGGCTCGAGCTCGGAGGTCTGAGCTTCTCGTCACCCTGAGGAAGTTGTCTTATCTCGGACTTGCGTTGAGAGAAAGCTGGGGTTCTTGACAAGAACCCCAATCCCTGCTGAGATGAGGTTCTCTACATCTTTGATGCTGTTTGTTTTCCATTCGACGCTGACGTAGTCCATCGCTTTCCTTTTTAACTCCTCTCCCCTTTTTCCTTTTTCTTTTTCGAGTGGGATTTTTCCCTCTGCTCTTGGTGGGGTTGCGGGAGTCCGGCTCCCGTAGGAGTCCGGGCAGAGTTTTCCTGCAACCAGAGTTGGGGACGAGGTCCAGCTCCCGTAGGAGTCCGGGCAGAGTCTACCTGCAATTGGAGTAGGGGACGAAGTTCGGCTCCCGTAGGAGTCCGGATGAAGTCTACCTGCGATTGAAGTTGGGGGGAAGTCCGGCTCCCGTAGGAGTCTGGATGAAGTCTTCTTGAGAAGGGGCCACTGGGAGGGTCCCTTTTTTCCCATCTGGTCTTGAATGACCAGACCTTAATTGGTGTCGGGGTGAGGTTCTTCCCCTATTTCTGTCGTAACAGGTTTCATCTCTGGTTAGGACGAGGTTCTCCTCCTGTCTCTAACGCGGCTGTAGGGGCACATATGGGCGCTGCTGGGCCTTTCCTCCCATCCGGTCTAGGTGTAACCGGGCCTTCGACCTTGCTCATGTTAAGATGAGATTCTCCTCCCGTTCCTAACATGGCGGTGGGGGCACATATGGGCGTTGCAGCGCCTCCCCTCCATCTGGTCTAAAGAGAACCGGGCCTTCGACTTTGCTCAAGTTAGGGTGAGGTTCTCCTCCTGTCCCTAACAGGACTGTGGGGGCACGTATGGGCGTTGCTTGGCCTCTCCCCCCATCCGGTCTAAAGAGAACCAGGTCTTCGACTTTGCTCAAGTTAGGGCGAGGTTCTCCTCCTGTCCCTAATAGGGCTGTGGGGGCACGTATGGGCATTGCTTGGCCTCTCCCCCCATCTGGTCTAAAGAGAATCGGGCCTTCGACTTTGTCGAGACGAAGTTCTCCTCCCGCTTCCGATATGGTTTGTTTTGACTGTCCTATCGATATTGGCCTTTGCCAAGAGAGGAGACATGTAGATATGCAACTTTTATTTAAAATAAAGTTATCGGTAGTACATTCGTAAGTTTTTCGAGCTCCATGGTCGCGGGAGGTCTGCTCCTCCGAGCTCCTTAAGGTAATAAGTTTTGGGTCGGACTACTTCTTTGACTTCATATGGGCCTTCCCAGTTTGGGGCGAGCTTCCCTCGATCCTGAGGTTGCGAGACAGCGGCTCGTCGAAGCACTAGATCTCCTGCTCTAAAGACTTTATTCTTGACCCGAGAATTGTAATAGCGGGCAACTTTCTGTCTGTAGACTGCCATCTAAACTTGAGCTACCTCCCGCTTTTCTTCCAGTAAGTCGAGGTTGGCTTTAAGACCTTGCGAATTATGATGTTCGTTGAATGCCACGACTCGCGCTGACGGGAGTTTAAGCTCAATTGGGATAACAGCCTCCGTTCCGAAGGCTAAAGCAAAGGGGGTCTCCCCCGTGGGCAGTCTTTGGGTAGTTCGATATGCCCACAGCACATGATAAAGTTCATCTGCCCAAGTTCCTTTCGCCTTTTCGAGCCTTGTCTTGATCCCTTGCAGCAGGGTTCTGTTGGTCACTTCAGCTTCGCCGTTCGCCTGAGGATGGGCTACTGATATGAAGTGGTGGGAGATGTTTAGATCTCCACAGAATTCGACGAATCTTGCTCCTGCAAACTGCCGTCCGTTATCAGTGATTAGGGTTCTTGGCAGACCGAACCTGCAAATGATTGACTTCCAGATGAAATCTTGCACTTTAGCTTCTGTGATTTTCGTCAGTGATTCGGCTTCGATCCACTTGGTGAAGTAGTCAATCGCTACCAGGAGGAACTTCCTCTGCCCCGACGCCACGGGAAAGGGTCCAAGGATGTCCATCCCCCATTGCGCAAAAGGCCATGGGGCACTCAAGGGTGTAAGCTCGGTGGTGGGCTGCCTCTAGATGTTGGCATATCTCTGACATCGGTCATACTTTCTGACATATTCAATCGAGTCATGATGCATCGTCGGCTAGTAATATCCTTGGCGGAGCAACTTGTGGGATAAAGATCTAGCCCCCAGATGGCTTCCGCAGATTTCTTCATGCACCTCCCACAAGGCGTAGTCAGCTTCCAAAGGCCGGAGACATTTTAAAAGGGGCAAAGAGTATGATCTCTTGTACAACTTGCCCTCATAAAGGATGTATCGGGAGGCTTGATTTCTGAGCTTCTGAGCTTCTTTTGCAACCTGGGGGAGAACTCCGTCTCTGAGATATGTTATCAGTGGGTCGATCCAGCTGGGCTCGTGGTCAATTTTCATTATGGACCATGATTCTTCCGTACTCGGACACTTTAGAACTTCAAAGAGAACACCCTTGGGCAATTCGGTCGGAGCCAGCGTTGCCAACTTAGAGAAAAGATCGGCCCTGGTATTTTTCATCCTTGGAATCTGCCTGATGTTGAAGCTACTGAAGGCGGGGACAAACTCCTTTACCTTTTCAAGATACTTAACCATGCTGTCATCCCGTGCTTCATAGTTTCTGTTGACTTGTCCCATTACTAGTTGGGAGTCGCTGTGGATCTGGAGCCAATCTACTCCCAGCTCTTTGGCGATCTTCAGTCCTGCGATCAGAGCTTCATATTCTGCTCCATTATTTGTTGCGGGGAACTCGAAGCGCAGAGCGTACTCCACGACGATTTCCTCTGGACTGATCAAGATCAGGCCCGCACCTGCGCCTGACATGTTGGAAGACCCGTCCACGTAGAGGGCCCAAAAGCAACCAGAGGGATCTGCTTCTTCTTTGGGAGAGCTCGATCGGGACTCCAGGCCGTCAATTTCACCTTGTTCAGGTTCGGCCCCCTCTGGGATAGTACACTCCACTATGAAATCTGCCAATATCTGGACCTTCACTGCTGGCCTGGGTTGATAGTTGATGTCGAATTCTGTGAGCTCGATCGCCCATTTTGCCATCCTCCCGGAGGCATCCGCCCGGTGTAGAATCGCCTTAATCGGTTGGTCGGTGAGCAGCATTACGGTGTGCCCTTGAAAGTAGGGTCGGAGCCTCCGGACTGCAATCAACAGGGCATAAGTTAGTTTTTCTAATTTAGTATACCTGGTCTCGGCGTCTCTCAATGCGCGACTGACGTAGTAGATTGGCCGTTGGACTTTTGCTTCTTCCTTGACAAGGACTGCCGTGAGAGCCATAGGAGAGACCGCCAGGTATAAAAATAGTTCCTCTCCAGGCTCTGGCTTTGCCAACAGCGGAGGTGAGCCGAGGTAGCTCCTTAGTTCTTCGAATTCCTGTTGGCACTCAGGGGTCCAACAGAAGTTCTTCGACCGCTTGAGGGTTTGGAAGAAGGGTAAGCACCGTTCGGCCGACCTCGCGACGAAGCGATTCAGGGCTGCTACCCTCCTTGTAAGGCGCTGAACCTCTTTTATCGACTTCGGGGTGGCCATCTCCTGGATGGCATGAATTTTCTCTGGATTGGCTTCGATTCTGCATCCTGATACCATAAAGCCCAGGAACTTCCCCGAGGTCACTTCGAAAGCACATTTAGTCGGGTTCAGCTTCATCTTATATTTCCAGAGGGCGCCGAAGGTCTCCTCGAGGTCGGCGACGTAGTTCATAGAAGATTTGCTTTTCATGAGTATGTCGTTCATGTAGACCTCCATATTGCGGCCGATCTGTTCCTTGAAGATTTTGTTCACCAGCCGTTGGTAGGTTGCGCCTGCATTTTTGAGGTCGAAAGGCATGACCCTGTAACAGTAAAGGCCACGGTTAGTAATGAAAGCAATCTTTTCTTCATCTTTCGGTGCCATCCTGATTTGATTATAGTCGGAGAATGCATCCATAAAGGTAAGAAGCTCATGGCCTAAGGTCGCATCCACCAGTTGATCAATTTTGGGTAGAGGGTAGCTGTCCTTTGGGCAGGCTTTATTCAGCTTTTTGAAGTCTATGCACATCCTCCACTTGCCGTTTGTCTTTTTGACTAGGACAACGTTAAAAATTCAATCAGGATAATTGACTTCCCTAATGAATCCGGCTTTCAGGAGTTTGTCCACTTCCTCGGCTATCGCCTTTTGTCTCTCTGGTACATGACCTCGGATTTTCTCTTTCGTCGGTCAATGCTTGGGATCGACGGTTAGGTGGTGCTCCATGACTTTCGTGTCAATCTCCGGCATGTCTGTTGGAACCCAAGCGAAAACATCCATATTTTTTTGTAGAAAATTGATGAGATGCATCTGCACCTCTTCCCCTAGGTTGGAGCCAATCTTCACCACATGCTATGCATTCCCATCGTTCAAAGGGATCGAAACCAGATCTTCGATTGGGCTGCCCCTCTCCTCAGTGAGGTCGTCGCGGGCATCCAGCCCATCAACTGGACAGGGGTCGGATTGGTCGCTTCTTTGCAAGGCTTTGTTGTAGCAGTGTCTGGCCAGGGCTTGGTCTCCTCTGACCTCTCCGATCCCCTGGTTGGTAGGGAATTTCAACTTCAAATGGTAGGTTGACACGATGGCTCGGAGAGCATTGAGGCCAGGTCGACCAAGGATCGTGTTGTAGGCTGACGGCGCCTTCACCACCAGGAAATTCACCAGAGCCTTGGACTGTCTTGGATATCGACCCGCAGCTACAGTCAAAGTTATGGCTCCCTCCACCGGGACAGCATCACCGGTAAACCCTACTAGAAGGGAGCTAATCGGCCTCAAATGGTCGTCAAGAATGGACATTCTTGAGAAGGCATCGTAGAATAAAATATCGGCCGAACTTTCATTGTCGACAAGAATGCGGCGGACGTCGTAATTAGCTATATTCAAGGAAACTACAATCGCATCGTTATGAGGAAATTGAACTCCCTGAGCATCTTCTTCGGCGAAAGTTATGGATTCCTCGATCTTTTGCCGCTTGGAAAGTTCGGCCAATACGTTGGTCGCTCCCCGTCGGGATTCTTCCGAGATGGTGTTGGCAAAATCCGTCAGAGGCCGATTGTCCGACTGCTCCATGCCGGCGGCTGTTGCCGGAGGATGTGGGGCCTGAAAAATTGGAGGCGAGGCCAGAGCCTGAGATCTAACCGCGGAGGCTGTGGGTCGTCGTGTGGATGCTCCGCGAGAAGGCATCGGGCGAAGATCAAGTGGGGGAAGGAGTGGATGTCGGAGAAGATGACCAGAGGCGGTCCCGTTGAGTGCTCCTTTAAGAACAAAGGTACTGCGAAGGTCAAAGGCCCCTTCCTCTAGCGCCAATCCTGTTGGTGCAAAAATCTGCCTGCGTCGGAGAAGCTGGAGTCGAGGGAGTTGCGGTCACCATCGGGACCTGCAAAAGAAGTCTAAATCGGAGGTGGGGTTGCTCCGGCAAGATCCTTCGATGCTCAAGTCAGTTCTCTGCCTCAACAAGAATGGAGTGCTCGAACGAAAATTTTAGCAGAGTTTTTGGGATAAAAAATAGAGCTTAGAGAATAACGTATCCGGGGTCTCCCTTTTATAGACGGGGGGAGCAAAGGATTGATAGCGACTGTTTATGATCGCCTCATCGTGGGCCGTACGGGGTCAGTAGAAATTTATCATGAAGAGTAATGGGGTGGAGTCGTGGCTGTCACCATGGCTCGCCACGTGGAATCGGTTGCGGGGAGTGGAGCGGCGTCCGTTGTCGCGACTCGCCAGGGAGTGGTGGAACTGCACAAGACCCATTGCAGGAAGTGGAGCAGAATCGTGGCCGTTACTGTGGCCTGCCAGGGAGTGATGGAGCAGCGTAGGATCCACCGCAGGGAGTGAAGCAGAGTCGTGGCCATTATTACGGTCTGCCAGGGAGTGATGGAGCCGCGCAGGATCCGCCGCAGGGAGTGGAGTAGAGTCGTGGCCGTTACTGCGGCCTGCCAGGGGGTCCAGACTTGTCGGTCGAAGTTCGGTTGGAGTCTGATTTCTGCAGAAGCCCGGATGGGGATCATTTATCGAGGAATCTTGATCGAGACCTTCAGCAGGAGTTCAGGGCAGAAGTTTGGCTCCCGTGGGAGCCCGTACAAGGTCTACCCGTAGCTGGAGTCAGAAGCGAAGTCTGGCTCCCGTAGAAGCTCGGACGAAGTCTTCTTATTGCTGAAGTCGGGGACGTAGTCCGGCTCCCGTAGGAGTCCGAACGAAGTCTTCCTGCTGCTGAAGTCAGGGATGAAGTCCGACTCCCGTAGGAGTCCGGACGAAGTCTTCCTGCTGCTGAAGTCAGGGACAGAGTCCGGCTCCTGTAGAAGTCCAAACGAAGTCTTCCTGCTGCTGAAGTCGGGGATGGAGTCCGACTCCCGTAGGAGTCCGGACGAAGCCTTCCTGCAGTTGGAGTCGGAGATGAAGTCCGGCTCCCGTAGGAGTCTGGACGAAGTCTTCCTGCTGCTGAAGTCGGGGACAAAGTCTGGCTCCCGTAGGAGTCCGGACGAAGTCTTCCTGCTGCTGAAGTCAGAGATGAAGTCCGGCTCCCATAGGAGTCCGGACGAAGTCTTCCTGCTGCTGAAGTCAGAGACGGAGTCCGGCTCCCGTAGGAGCTTGGACGAAGCCTTCCTGTAGTTGGAGTCGGAGGTGAAGTCCGACTCCCGTAGGAGTCCGGATGAAGTTTTCCTGTAGTTGGAGTCGGAGGCGAAGTCCGGCTCCCGTAGGAGTCCGAACGAAGTCTTCCTGCAGTTGGAGTCGGAGGCGAAGTCTGGCTCCCGTAGGAGTCCGGACGAAGTCTTCCTGCAGTTGGAGTCGGAGGCGAAGTCCGGCTCCTGTAGGAGTCCGGACGAAGTCTTCCTGTAGTTGGAGTCGGAGGCGAAGTCCAGCTCCCGTAGGAGTCCGGATGAAGTCTTCCTGCTGCTGAAGTCGGGGATGGAGTCCGGCTCCCGTAGGAGTCCGGACGAAGCCTTCCTGTAGTTGGAGTCGGACACGAAGTCCGGATGAAGTCTGCAGGTGAAGTCATGGGTGGAGTCCGGCTCCCGTAAGAGCCCGGGCGAATTCTGCAGGTGAAGTCGTGGGCGGAGTCCGGCTCCTGTATGAGTCCGGACGAAGTCTGCAGGTGAAGTCATGGGTGGAGTCCGGCTCCCGTAGGAGCCCGGACGAAGTCTGCAGGTGAAGTCATGGGTGGAGTCCGGCTCCCGTAGGAGTCCGGGCGAATTCTGTAGGTGAAGTCGTGGGTGGAGTCCGGCTCCCGTAGGAGTCTGGAAGAAGTCTACCTGCAATTTAAGTCAGGGGCGAAGTCCGACTCCCGTAGGAGTCTGGATGAAGTTTACCAGTGGTCGAAGTCGGGGATGAAGCCCAGCTCCCGTAGGAGTCCGGGCGGAGTCTTCCCGTAGCCAGAGTCGGAGACGAGATCTGGCTCCCGTAGGAGTCCGGACGGAGTCTTCTTGCGATTGAAGTTAGGGGCGAAGTCCGGCTCCCGAAGGAGTCTGGACGAAGTCTGCTTGCAAGTGGCATCGGGGCGAAGTCCAGCTCCCGTAGGAGTCTGGATGAAGTCTTCCTGCAGCCGGAGTTGGGGACGAGGTCCGACTCCCGTAGGAATCCGGGCGAAGTCTTCCTGCAACCATAGTTGGGGACGAAGTCCGGCTCCCGTAGGAGTCCGGGCAGAGTCTACCTGCAATTGGAGTCGTGGACGAGGTCCGGCTCCCGTAGGAGTCTGGACGTCGTGAAGAATCCGGTCGACACTGGCGGGGTCCTGTCCATCGGCAAAACTTGGGAGTGTTGCGGAGGCTCGGCTGCCTGGGAGGTTTGAAGAGACGTTGTCGGAGGTCGGAAGTTGGTTGGATCCCCGGAGGGTCACTCCTGTCACGAACTTCGGCTGGGGGGGGGATTTTATACCCAACAAGATCTAACTAATACATGCTTTGCATACATCTCATGTATCAAAAATTAATCTAATTAACATGCTTTCAGATCTGATACATCACATGTAATATCTAAAAAATAAAATTTAAATTAAACTATTCAAAATTAAATTTATTCTAGACAAGTTACTAGAATAATTCTACAACTAGTCTAGGCATGCAGCAGATCAATTTTATGAAAAAACTAAAATTTTATTTTTTATTTTTTGATTTGATTATAACACTTATAACATTAAAAAAATAAAGAATAAATTATATTTAATTTATATTTTAATCTCATTAAAATATAAAATTTAAGACCATTCATAGATTCAACTAATCCTAGTCTAGTCATGCATCTTATGCATGTTAGATCTTCTTAGATTTAATTTTAAATATTTTGATTTCAGATCCTATCACATCTAATGTGATATCTAAAATCTTTTAATGTCAGATAAATTAAAATTAAAATTAGATCTAAAATAGATCTGAAATAGAGCCAACAACCTTGCTCTGATACCACTTGAAGGAGGATAAATATTTTCTCTGCATAGGATCTTCCAGATTTCATCAAATTTGGGGCGGAATAATTTTAAAAAATTTTATCCTACATATTTTAGATCTAATTCTCTAGATCTAATTTTATTATTTGATATTTAAAATCTAAAATTAAATCTAAATCTATGATGAATGAAGAAGTACCTCAAGGGTAATCTGATTACCCTGTAGATGATCTCTGCACAGCCCGAGGTTCTGATGTAGCCACACAAGCGCCTGGCCTCTACTGGTATCCACTTAGGTAGAATCTGGAACATCTTCTCTTCATGAATCTACACTCCAAAAATCAGATCTTTATCTGATTTGAAAGCACTTCAGAACTCCTTCTAAAGTTGGAGCAGCAGCCTGTCGAAGATGTCCAGCAGCCTTCTGTTCCAGGCGTCACCACGCCTTGGATCTCTGCCAGATGGATGTCCAACCTTTTGGATATGAAGAGGGGAGGAAGGAGAGTAGGGAGGATGTGGAGAAGAGGGTAGGGGGCAGCAGCTATTAGGTTTTGTGCATAAAACAATTTCTTCCATGAAATCCTAGGCGCAGCAGGGTTTATATAGACCCTGTATGCTGCGCAGTGCCACATCATTCAACCAATCAAAAAATTCCAATAAATTTTGAAAAAAATTTGATTGATGGAGTGATATCATCTGATCACATCAGATAAGATCCCCACCTTCTCTCCAAAGTTGGCATCAACATTGGATAAGCTCAATCAAGGTGGCGCCAAAGAGTCCATGTTTATCAGGACTCTTTGGTTCTTATCCATTTGGGGCACCCATTTTAATCCAGTTGAGTTCACGTCATAATCTGATTATGGTATCCAATTCAATTAGGTTTTGTCATGTGGACACTCCATAAAAATCCTCCAATGAGCCCTCTTCAGTTTAAGATCCATATGTTAACTTTTGACAGATGTCCTAAAATGAAATTGGCAGGTGCTAGAAATTAGTAGGTGTTGTCTTAAATTCATCTCATGAATTAAGACAAGCCTTTTCTGAGCTGGACAAGCTTCATTTAGACTGAGAAAATTTTTTTCAAAGTTCTCTGGATGAGTCAAATCATATTTGGCTCAGTAAAGACAAAAAAGATTACACGAGGAGAAAGTTAGGCTCAATCGTGTGCTAGCACGATTTCCTTGAACTTAATTGGATCTTATCCAAATCAATTGAGTTAGCCCAATTGATGACATCTAGATCCTAACCCTTATTTATGTGACCCAGTTAGGTTCAATTCTGTATGATAATGAGATATGTTGTGATCTCATCATCGACATCATCGAAACTCCTTTCGATGGATCAGAACTCTTCTGATTCAGATAATTAGAATGATCGATCATCAATATCATTCTAATTGCTCTCAAAATCTATCAGTGACACCTAGCAATATGTGGTGGCAACCCATCAGAACTGAAGATGAACCTCTCAGTGCAGCTACCTGTGTGATTGAGTTCCTCTATCATGAGTCTCGACTGAATTAGGGTTAAGGTGAACTCGTCAAACCCAACATCAGTCATATGAGTTAATCGATCGATCCGAGTTTGATGTAAAATCTTAATGAAAATTTTTTTTCTATTATTTCACTTTGCCATAGCCATGGGCTTAAGGACTCGATCTTTCAATTATCATAGGACTACTCCTCTCATCTACTGAGGTTGATAGATCCCATCTTGGTGTGACCTAGTTTCTACATTGAATATGCCATAGCCAATATACACCTCAGAGTTTCGAATGGCTAGGAGATCGAGTTATGGTGTAGTCAAACTATAACACACTCAAGGTGAACTATCGATGCACCTCAGGTCAAAGAACTAGACACACAATTGCAGCGTCGAGCTAGTCATCGACGAGAAGGTAGACTTCCTTATGACTGCTCGAAGTGGTCACGCTCAGTACTCTCATTCTCAATGAATATCTGTACTCTCGCTCTGGTGTCTCCACACCATAGACTCAAGACACATCTATCCTAAGGAAGCGATCGTACACCAACCTTTCAGATCGATCACTATCCTCGTGATGATCCTATGGTCAGGAGCTGTTTATGAGTTAGTTATGTAAATTCTTACCTTAAATTTTCAACTCTTGAAAATATGAATTTACATTCTCACTAACTCAAAGGATGTATCACAGACACAATGTATACAATGTGATAGAAGAATAATCTTTTTATTTATTTATAGTCAAAATTATGAATTTGCCCTTAGATCTGTACAGGAATGTGTCAGCCGATCTGGCATCTAGGGCACACATCTAACAATAGTCTCATAGTGGATACCTCCAGAGATGCCTCAGCTCAATGGGATATCCGAAAGAAAGAATCGGATCCTATTAGATATGATCCATTCTATGATGAGCTTCACAGATCTTCCTATCTTTCTCTAGGGATATGCATTATTTTCTGTAATTTATCTTTTCAATCGAATTCCCTCTAAATCCATTCTTACTACACCATACGAGTTATGGTATGGTAAGAAGCCAACTCTTGGGTATCTCAAGATTTGGGAATGTCCAGCTCATGTCAAGCGACAGCAGACGGACAAGTTAGAAGTTATTTGTTAGGGCTTGTTTTGTAGGGTATTCTAAGAAAACTATAGAATACTACTTCTATGTTTTTGAGGATCATAATATGATTGTGAGCCATCATGTCTGCTTCTTGGAAAAGGAGTTAATCCAAGATGGAGATAATGGGAGGAAGATTAAGCTCGAAAAAAAAATCTTTAAAGAGCATCAAGTTCAAGAATCTGAACCTAGTAGTGAGCTAGTAGATGTGGTACCTCCTCCACCTCCTAGATCAAGTTGGATCTCCCATCCTCCTGAAAGATACTTACATATTCTTACAAAGGATTTAGAGGAAGCATTCTTTGTGGGAGATAGGGATATTAGGAACGATCCTAAGACCTATGATGAGGCGATGTTAGATGTTGACTCCAAAAAATGGATGAAAGTGATGAAGTTAGAAATTGACTCCATACATTCTAAAAAATTTGGACCTTAATAGATCCACCTGAAGATATTATACTTATTAGGTGTAAATGAATTTATAAAAGAAAAATTGAGTTGGATGGTCAGGTAAAGATCTATGAGGTAAGGCTGGTTGTAAAAGATTATAGTCAACATGAAAGTATTGACTATTAAAAAATCTTTTCACCCATATCCATGCTGAAATCCATCTAGACTCTGCTTACAATTGCAGCTTTTCATGAGTATAAAATTTGACAGATGGATATGAAAACATGTTGGGAATAGTGTCCCAAAGCCAATTGTCAGTCTGTTGACGGTTGTGTTTATTTTTATATTTGTACATGAATTATGAATTAAAAAAAATTATTTTGGCATGTTTCATCATAAAATATTTCATCTTCTAATGAACTCCTATGTTGTGGTGAAGTCTTTAGGACTATTTAGACTCGACAAAAGAGGATTTGTCGTTTAGTCCTTAAATCTGTTCGCGATCAAATGATACGTTATTACCAAGGATGACAACGTTTATCAAGCATAGATCATTGTGTGCCATATAGATTGGTTGTCCTCTTAACCAATGAGTATAGAGATACTGGTATGGCATACAGATGAGATGTAAGGGTACAGAGTGCAATTACTCATCTTTATCCTTTCTTTTGGATAAGACGTTTGACATTGTTATAAAAGGAGGAGAAGAGTGGGGCATGCAAGAAGAAGATTTTTGGAGAAAAATTCTAGGGCGTGAGAAGTCTTGTGCATGAGAAGGAAGTTCATATCCTTCCAAGAGAAAAAGAAAGAAAAGAAAGAAAAGTGGGTGCAAGGTTTCCGATGAATTCCCTAGAGTTTTAACCTGGGGTTCGGGAAGTGAGAAAGTGAGCTACGAGTGTTGTGAGCCCACAAAATTTTAGAGAGATCTTCAACATCCTCTCAAACATATCTGTTGATGATCTGAAGCATCCAAAGAATCGACAGACATCGATCGAAGGAGTTCGATCAGCATCCACCATCAAAAGGGCTCTACAACGAGTTAGCACTCGTGAGGAGTCGATCAGATTGGAAGCTTCGTGTGGATGATCCACAGAGGTCAGACATGCTGTGTGGCTGCATCGCACCGATCAAACTCTTCCGACGGTGATCAGATTACGGCGATCTACTATCCGCACAAAGGTATTGTGTTCTGAACACATTACAGTAAAGTGTTTATTATTTGAATTTGAATTTCAAATTTAAATAAATGCATGCTATATATCATATTTAGATCTTAGTGTAGGATAAATTTATGTTAATTAATTAGATTAATTAATATTTTTCTGCTGTAAAATCATAATTTTGAAAAAGTTTTAAAATTACCATTTTACCCCTACACTGAATTTTCCTACAAATGGTATCAAAGTGGGTTCTAAGATATGATATATGAATTTGCATGCGTAGATGAAGTTGTAATCTAAAAGTTTAAATTTGAAATTTAAAATTCAAAATTTAAAATTTGAATTTTGAAAGTTGTTCGAAATTCAAAATTTAAAAGTTTGAAATTTAAAATTTAAAATTTGAATTTTAAAATTCAAAATTCAAAATTCAAAAATTTAAAATTCAAAATTTAAAATTTAAAATTTGGTTGAAATTTCAAATTTGAAATTCAAAATTTAATATTCAAAATTTAAAATTTAAAAATTTGAAATTTGGTTGAAATTTTAAATTTAAAATTCAAAATTTAAAATTCAAAATTTGAAATTCAAAAATTTGAAATTTGAAATTTGTTTGAAATTCAAAATTCAAAATTTAAAATTTAAAATTTAAAATTTAAAATTTAAAATTTAAAATTTAAATTTTAAAATTGATATATTTAGATATACTTGATCCAAGTAGCAAGTAATCGAAATATTTGCTAATCCGTTTGTGAAATGAGTCAACACATTTGGTGAACAGAAAATAAAACCTTTCAAATTTGAAAATTATTTTTGAAATGTCAAACCCTGACCCATCAGCCCAAATACTTAATTAAAAGAATTAAGTGTTGTCTAGTAGGTCTAGAATTATGAATTAAGACCTAAGATAATTGCATAAACTTGTGGGTCAATGGATTAGATGGATTAGGTCCATAATTGGGTTAGACCTAAGGTTAGCTTAAAGAAATGGACTAAATTAGAGTAATTGGTCAAATCTAATCAAAAGTTGAATTAGATTAGGTCAAGGATACTCTAGACTCAACTCCAATAGTTGTAGTTGAATGGGTCCATGTCTTTAACTAGACCAAGATGGACTTAATTCATGGCTATGAGGTGGAACCCTATTTAATAAGTTGATCAAATTAAAACTAATGAACCGGTTGGTGTCTAAGATAAGTTTGGCATTTTGACCAGTGGTTTTTAAGCGGGAGCTACTCACAGTGATTCAATCTCTGACGAGTTAATGATTTATCCCCATCACTGATCTCACTTACCTGGCCAACCTAGTGAATTAGGTTTTGATTAGATCACTTGGTGATTAGGGCTCACCCATGTCATTAGGTAAATCAGTTTGACTGATTTAGGTGCTCCTAATGCCAGCTTTAATTAAATCTTTTTTTAATCTGACTTGGTGAAGTCAGTGGGAGAATTGAAATTGGTTGGATATTTTCTTCTCATCTATCCTTTAATAAAATCCTCAAAAATTATTAGATCACTAAAAATGATTAAGTTATATTGATAACTAAGTCATAACCTCCCATTAAGTGAGTGATAATGAGTCCATTAGTTTAATAATCATTGGAGGCCCAAAGGCCTGGTGCTTATTGACTAATAGAATTATCATTCATAATATGATAATTTGGTTTGAGTCTTTCTGATGGTGGTCAGGTTGGCCGGCCAAAGTTGGGCCTGATCATTTATTGGTCCGATTCATCAAATCAAATCATGTTAATAGTTGGACCTAACCAGATCTTTTCAGTGGAGGCCAAAGCCTACTGATTAGGTTCTGGGACAAAATCAATTACTACAAGTTATTTAGAGAAACAAGTGGTTATGAACCTACCCATAGATGCACATGGGTTGACCAACCAAAGTTGGGTTCGTGTGTAGTCTGTGTGGATTCTAGTACCCACTAAGGAATTAAAGTAATTCCTCGAATTGAAGGTTGAGGCTACCGGTTCGTAAAAATATTGGGAGAAACTTTAGACTAAAGTCTAAGTCTTTAGTATTTATAATTTATGTACTAATAGAGGTCTGATTTTCTTTTATGCAGCTATGGCCACTACCCTATCGCTCCGATCATTATTAGATAATGACAAGCTCATGGGACCTAATTTCAATAGCTGGTATCGAAAATTAAAAATCGTCCTTGAGCATGAGCGGATCCTTTATGTAGTAACGGATCCGGCACCTGAGGAGCCAGCCCCGAATGTTAGAGGGATGGTCCGAGATACTTATCAAAAGTGGCTCAACGATCGTACCACCGTTCGGTGCATTATGCTGGTGGCAATGAATGATGAGTTCAGCCGCAGGTTCGAGAACGCCCAGCCATAGAAGATGCTTCAAATGTTGAATGACTCCTTTGGCATGCCTAACGACGTTGAAAGGCACAAAACTAGTTATGCCATTTTCAATGCTCGGATGAGGGATGTAGCCTTAGTCACTGATCATGTACTGTACATGATCGAAATGATTGAGCGTCTAACTAAACTAGGCTTTCCCCTGCACGAGTAGCTCGGTAAGGATGCGATCCTTAATTCATTGCCCAAGTCTTTCCTCCCCTTCCTTACTTATTTTCGATGACAAAGCCTGCAGTGAACTACCACGGTTTGTTGGGGTTGCTACAGAACTTTGAGAAGGATCACCAGCTCCATAAGGAGTCGGTGAATGTTGTGGGAGGGTCTTCTTCTGGTCATCGACCCTTTAAGAAAGGGAAGAAGAAGAACAAGAAGAAGAAGAATAAGAAGGTGTAGCTGCATGCTGGGACGTCTGTACAGGGTCAGACCAAGAAGTGCAAGCCCGACCAGAGCCAGGCGGAGTACTTCTTTTGCAAGAAGCAGGGGCACTGGAAGAGAAACTGTCCTCTATACATTGCTTCCCTGGACCCGAACAGGCCGAAGAAGAAGCAAGGTACTTATATGATAACACTTTATAACTTTTTCATTTGTGATACTACTGTCTGGGTATTGGATACCGGAAGACCTTATCATATTTGCAATTCGATGCAGGGTCTGCAGGTTAGTAGGAGATTTGATGAAGGTGAGAGATTCCTGAACGTTGGAGATGGAAGCAAAGTTTCAATTCTAGTATTAGGAATCGTGAACCTTGTAATCAATTCTCGAAACATAATTCTGAGTGAATGTCACTATTGTCCAAGCTTTTTATTAAATATTATTTCTGTAGGCCTTTTGGCCATGAACGGTTATCAATTTTTAATAAAAAGAAATATTTGTAATATCATTTTGAATGGTGTTACAATATTTGTTGGACAACTTAATAATGGAATTTACTTTCTATCACAACCTATTAATGTTGTTCAAACCTTCGGTAAATGCCCTAGAATAGATAATGTATCAGAAGTCTACCTTTGGCACTGTAGGCTAGGTCATATCAATAAGAACAGGATAAACAGGTTGGCTCAAGAAGAAATTCTTGAAGTAGGTGATTGTGAATCACTTCCAACCTGTGAGTCCTGTCTTCTTGGGAAGATGACCAAGTCACCTTTTACTGAAAAAGATGAGCGAGCCAGTGAACTCTTTGATCTGGTACATTCTGATGTATGTGGACCCATGAGCTCAAGTGCAAGAGGTGGATATTTCTACTTCATAACCTTCACAGACGACCTATCGAGGTATGGGTATGTCTATTTAATGAAGCAAAAATCAGAGTCATTTGAAATGTTCAAACTATTCCGAAATGAGGTAGAAAAACAAACTGAAAAGTGTATTAAAACTCTTCGATCTGATCGAGGAGGTGAATACCTTTCCAATGATTTTCTGACATATCTTGGGGAGAATGAGATTCTCTCTCAGTGGACTCCTCTTGGAACACCACAGCATAATGGTGTATCTGAAAGGAGGAATCGGACCTTGTTGGACATGGTTCGATCCATAATGGGGTTTGCTGGTCTGCCGATCTTCCTTTGGGGATATGCACTCGAATTGGCTTGTTACCTTCTAAATAGAGTTTCGAGTAAGTCTGTAACCAAAATGCCATATGAGATATGGATAGGACGTAAGTCAGTACTCTCGCACCTTAAGGTTTGGGGGTGTCCAGCTTATGTTAAACGTTTAATTATGGACAAGCTTGGACCTAGGTTTGACAAGTGTAATTTTATAGGGTACCCAAAAGAGACCAAAGGGTATTACTTCTACCTAGCTGATGAGCAAAAAGTATTTGTCAGCCTTAAGGCAATCTTTTTGGAAAAGAAGTTCCTTGGTGAAGGGACTGTTGCCTCTAAAGTTGAACTTGACGAAGTTCGACAGGTGAAAAAACTGACACAAGTTGCTGAACCTGAACCGGATTTGGTTAGATCAGATCCGGAGCCCATTGTTCAAGCACCCTTACGGCGATCTGGTAGAGTACCACGTCAACCGGATAGATACTATGGTTTCTTGGTCCGAGACGGCGATCCTATCGAACTTGATGAAAATGACGAGGATCCGATCACCTACATGGATGCAATGCAGAGACCCGACTCTGAGAAATGACTGGAGGTCATGAAATCTGAAATGGAGTCCATGAAGGTCAACGATGTGTGGACATTGGTTAATCCACCCGAAGGAGTAAAACCCATAGGGTGTAAGTGGGTCTTCAAGAGGAAGAGAGGTGCAGACGGAAAGGTGAAAACCTATAAAGCCCATCTGGTTGCCAAGGGATATCGTTAACATTATGGTATAGACTATGATGAGATGTTTTCTCCTGTGGCAATGCTCAAATCCATTCGGATTATGCTTGCGATAGTTGCCCATCTGGATTATGAAATCTGGCAGATGGATGTGAAGACAGCTTTCCTAAATGGAGAGCTGGATGAAGAGGTATATATGATACAACCTGAATGATTCACATCCACAGATGAGTCTAAGGTGTGCAGGCTACAGAGGTCCATTTATGGACTTAAGCAGGCATCACGGAGTTGGAACATACGTTTTGATAAGATGATCAAGACGTATGGCTTTGTTAAGAACGGAGAAGAGCCATGCATTTATAAGTGAGCTAATGGTCCAGTAGTAGTATTTCTTGTATTGTATGTGGATGACATTCTCTTAATTGGGAATGATGTCCCTGCATTACAGGGAATAAAAATTTGGCTGTCGTCACAGTTCTCCATGAAGGATCTGGGAGAAGCTTCCTACATCCTAGGGATGAGGATCTATAGGGATAGATCTAAAAGGTTGCTTGGTTTATCTCAGTCCACGTACATTGATACTATACTGAAGAGGTTCAGCATGAAGAATTTCAGAAAAGGCTATCTTCCGATAGGCCATGGAATTTTTCTCTCGAAGAGGGATTGTCCGACAACACCTCAAGAGAGAGAGCATATGGGTAGAATTTCATATGCTTCGGCAGTGGGATCTATCATGTACGCCATGACATGTACACGACCAGATGTGGCATACTCACTAGGGGTAGTGAGTAGATACCAATCTCATCCCGGGGAGAATCACTGGAAGGTTGTTAAAACCATCCTGAAGTATTTAAGAAATACTAAGGACCAGTGGCTTGTTTATGGTGAATCAGACTTGAGACTTATAGGGTTTACAGACTCTAGTTTCCAGTTTGATCACGATGACAGCAAAAGTGTGTCGGGATTTATTTTTACCCTTAATGGTGGAGCTATCTGCTGGAAAAGTTCCAAGCAGCACACAGTGGCTGATTCAGTTTGCGAGGTGGAGTATGTCGCTGCATCAGATGCTGCCAAAGAAGTGGTGTGGCTGAGGAAATTTATCACCGAGCTCGAAGTAGCACCCTCCCTTGTTGGTCCAGTTCTGCTCTACTATGACAGCTCTAGAGCCATTGCTCAGGCGAAGGAACCAAAGGCACACCAGTGGATGAAGCATATTCTGCGTCGCTACCATCTTATCCAAAAAATTATGGATCGAGGTGACGTCGATCTTCAGAAGATCGACGAGAAGGAGAACCTGACTAACCCATTCACTAAAGCCATTGTAGTGAAGGAGTTCGACAACTACAAGTCGAAGATGGGTATTAGATACTGCACTGATTGGCTTTAGGCCAAGTGGAAGATTATTGGGAATAGTGTCCCAAAGCCAATCGTTAGCCTGTTGACGGTTGTGCTTATTTTTGTATTTATATATGAATTATGAATTAATAAAAATTATTTTGATATTTTTCATCACAAAATATTTCATCTTCTAATGAACTCCTATGTTGTGGTGAAGTCCTTAAGACTATTTAGACTCGACAAAGGAGGATTTGTCATTTAGTCTTTAAATCTGTTCGTGACCAAATGATACATTGTTACCAAAGATGACAACGTTTATCAAGTATAGGTCATTGTGTGCCATATAGGTTGGTTGTCCTCTTAACCAATGAGTGTGGAGACATTGGTATGGCATACAGGTGAGATATAAGGGTACATCTGCACTGAACGTGACCGACTCTGGAGCTATTTCTGCTGTCAAGATTTGCTCCGATGGAATATGGGTATAAATATCCCTCCAACCTGAGACCGCCACGGTGACTTGCAAGCAACTCACTGCACTTAGGTACTGGACTACCTGAATTTTTAATTTAGTGATGGAAGGCTCTGGGTGTAGTCAAGTACTTGACTTGTCGGTGCGTGTGTCAAGATGGGATTGACCACTCCAGTTTAGGAGTTATATACAGTCGTGTTTCAATTTAGCAAAACTTTGGCCAGGGTAGTCCTTGTGAGGAGTCACAGGACTGTTTGAGTTGAGCACGATTCGGATGATCTGATCAGGGTTGATAGTTTAACTTTGAGTCGTCCTAAACACAGAGGTCAAAAGGATGAATTATATAGTAACCATATTCACGTAGGTTCTGAGTATTGCGATTGTGACCATTCGACCTATTCGATCGTCGGGTACCATTGCTAGATGGTCACTTCGATTAGTACAGGAATTGATTCCTGTACTACCGGCTTAGGTTCGAACCTGTGGGGTCACACAGATTAGAGGTTCCTATCTGATCTGATGGCTGATATAGAATCCTACACATTTGGGACTCAATGATCGAGAATCAGGATTCTCTGATCACGAGTTCCACACATTATGGGTACCGAGGTCATGAGTCCCACTGGTTGGGATTTTTCGATCAGGGTTACATATTGATGAATTCTAATGCCTGATTGCCCATCGGATTTATACTCAGTATTTATGAGAGGTTTAATTAGTGATTTGATCACTAATTAACTCAATTTGATTGAGTAATTATTTTTGGATCAAGTCCAATTGAATTGGATTCAGTTGGGTTTGACCCGATTAGGTTAAGAGTTGACCTAATCGTCGAGATGGTTTGGTCCCTGATTTGATCAGGGGTTGGGCTTAGTCAATTCCTGATTTGATTAAGATTTTATTGAGCCTAATTAAGCCTAATTAAGTTAGATTTAAATTAGTCTAATTGGACATAACTTATTTAGTTCAATTAGATTGGTTTAAATAATTAAACCACCTCAAAACCCAATCTCCATGCGCCACCTCACTTCCATTGCACCCATTTGGATTTATGAGAAGGAACTTCTCATGAATTTTTTTCTCATGCCAAGCCCTCTCCACGCCCCACTTTAATGTGCCAAATGGATGGATAAGGATGATTGGTTGGCCATTCAAATTCAAAATAAAGTTTGAATTTGAATGGGCAATCAATCTTTGCACCTTATCCCTTTTTTTATGCCCTATTTATTACATGAGAAAAGGTTTCTCATGAAATCACTCCATGCATAATTTAAGCCATGCCTCACACCTTTAGTGGATAAGGGATGAGTTGGTGTCTATTTGAATTCAAAATTTGATTTGAATTCAAATGTGCAATTACTCATCTTTATCCTTTCTTTTGGATAAGACGTTTGACATTGTTATAAAAGGAGGAGAAGAGTGGGGCATGCAAGAAGAAGATTTTTGGAGAAAAATTCTAGGACGTGAGAAGTCTTGTGCATGAGAAGGAAGTTCATATCCTTCCAAGAGAAAAAGAAAGAAAAGAAAGAAAAGTGGGTGCAAGGTTTTCGGTGAATTCCCTAGAGTTTTAACCTGGGGTTCGGGAAGTGAGAAAGTGAGCTACGAGTATCGTGAGCCCACAAAATCTTAGAGAGATCTTCAACATCCTCTCAAACATATCTGTTGATGATCTGGAGCATCCAAAGAATCGACAGACATCGATCGAAGGAGTTCAATCAGCATCCACCGTCAAAAGGGCTCTACAACGAGCTAGCACTCGTGAGGAGTCGATCAGATCGAAAGCTTCATGTGGATGATCCACAGAGGTCAGACATGCTGTGTGACTGTATCGCACCGATCAAACTCTTCCGACGGTGATCAGATTACGGTGATCTACTACCCGCACAAAGGTATTATGTTCTGAACACATTACAGTAAAGTGTTTACTATTCGAATTTGAATTTCAAATTTAAATGAATGCATGCTATATATCATATTTAGATCCTAGTGTAGGGTAAATTTATGTTAATTAATTAGATTAATTAATATTTTTTCATTATAAAATCATAATTTTGAAAAAGTTTTAAAATTACCATTTTACCCCTACACTGAATTTTCCCACAAAACAACCTTCCTAAGTGGATATCTTGAGGAAGATATCTATATAGAGCAGTTTTTGAGTTTCATATCCAGTGATAGTGATCATAAGGTCTGCAAGCTGAAAAGATCGATATATGGACTCAAGTAAGCATCTCAGAGTTGAAACACTCACTTTAATGATGTGATCAAAATATTTGATTTTATCAAAAATGAAGAGGAGCCATATGTGTAAAAAAAGATCAGTGAGAGTGTTGTTACATTTTTCATATTATACGTGTTAGGTTTGTACCCTAGAAGTCAATTGTTGGCTGACACATTATGTAATTCCAAGGCTTAAAACTTATACTTGTAACTTTTTATTATCAATAAAGGGCTTATTCTTTCCAATCATGTTTATGTATCCATGATTTGTCATAAAAATTAATAAAGATAATTTTTGTATATTCTTAAAGAGTTAAGAATTTAAGACATACATTAATTAGTGGTTAATTTCTAAATACTCTCGATTAAAGATTCATCACGGAGGACAGTGATCAATTCATTCGAGATCGGTGCACAGTTCATCTCCCTTATAGGTAGATGAGTTTTGGGTCTACAGTGTAGGGACACTAGGGTGAAGGTGTCAGTGGTTGTTAGAGAACAACTAGCACTGAGTGTGACCAATACAAAAATCACATGGATGTCTACTCACTCATCAGTAGTCTTCTCAATGTTGCAGTGGTGTGAGTGGTCCTTTGATCTGTGATGTCATTGGCTATTCACAGTGAGACTACTAAGTTTGACTGCATGTTCTCTTGATCCCTAGCCATTCGTATCCTTGCTGTGTATGTTGGCTTCAGTATATTCAGATTTGCTGTTTGGAGTAGGATATACCTAGATGTAATCTATTGACCTTGGTAGAAAAAGATAAGTCCTATGCGATTAGCGAGACTAAGTTCAGAAAGTATTTTGCCAAAGATAGTGTGCATACTGAAAAAGAGTTTTCACGGGATTCACAAATGAACTCGAGTCGAGCTAATCTAGCATATGACTGATGATGGGGTCTGATGAGTTCTCTATGACCTCTGTTAAGTCAGGACTCACGATAGAAAGACTGAATCATATGATAACTGCACCTAGAGATTTATACTTTCATTCTACTGGATTACCATTACATACTGCTAGATGTCACTGATGGATTGTGGGACTCATTGGACATCTTGATGATCGATGATCTTCGAAGGGTATAATTGAAAATATTTCAATCTATCGAAAAGAGTTTCAATGATATTGTGATGGATATCATAATATATCTCACTACTAGATATAATGAAATCTAAGGGGTCATATATTATGGGATTTAATCTCAAATTTGTCAATTAGGCTTATGAAGTTCTCATTGGATTAGGATTTATTGAAATCCTATTAGATTTATGAGAACCATACTAGCATATGGTTAAACCTAATTCTTCTTGAAACTTCGATTTGATCAAGTCCATAGCCTTGAACCTATCCTAAATCCATTTGGATTTTAATTGAGCTCTTAATTGTGAGCCCAAGAGGATTGGATAATGTCAATGAGTTGGCATAAATTATCCTAGTATTATCTCTTAATTATCTCTATATGTGTGTGTGGAATAGAAGGAAAGAATGGGTGGCACCTTCATTTTTGGTAGGATCAGGGGTGCCAATTCTCAGGATTTTGCAAGAGGGACCCGCCTCCTCTTATGGCTTGGCATGGAGGAGAGAGAGAGAGAGGGGCCACGCCCCCTCTCTTGATCAAAACCCTAATGTAGGGCGTCAAGAGTTGGCACACCAACTACCTGACTTGTATTCCATGAGGTGCCCCTTGTACCTACCTAAAGGAGCTGATAATATGCCAATTATATCTGATTTTATTTAAAAAAAAATTCAATTAAAAAGGTAGAGTATTCTTATGAGATAAAGATGTGCCTTTTTAAGATAATTGGATTTCTCTTATGAGTCAAGGTAGAGCTTATATAAAGAGAAGGTCTTTAGGGTTTCTAAGAAGAAGAATTTTATGAAACAAAAAGTGTCTCTCTCCCTTCTCCACACCTCCCCTCCTCCCTCTCTTTTCTTCCATGCCTAAGGGTTGGGTGTCCCACTTTTCATACGCCATAGAGGTGATTTTTCTTCAAGAGCAAAGAACGAGGAGAAGAAGAAGGCTGCAGATCAAGGAGTTGATCCCACAGTAGATCAAAGAGTTGATCTAAGTTCTAAGATAGAGATTCTACTTGAAGAAGAAGAATCTACTATGAGAAGATCAGTTCGAGATTGATCTTGATGGATATTTGTAGAGACCAGACATGTGTGCGGCTCGAGCATCTATGAATCCGTGATCATCGATAGCAGTGAATATCTACCTGCGCTAAGGTATTGAGATTCGATCTCATAATTATTTTTTAAATTTTAGATTATATGTATATTTTTTTTCTGAACTTGGATAGGATTAGATTTGATCTTATGCATGTGGGGTTAAAGAGTTTAACTCGTTTATTTTTCCACTGCAAATCAAAAAGAGTTTTGAAATATGCACATGTTGCCTATCCGATTTTCTAATAGTGGTATTAGAGTCATTGATTTTTGAAAATATATATGATCTGATTTTTCTATTAGATCTAAAAATTTTAATGATTTAAAATTAATCTTGCGCTAATATAAGGTTGTCCTGGTATAGGATTTACCCCCTATATTACAATGGTTATCCTAGCACAAGATTGATCAGTTTTAAAAATTATTTTTTAAGTAATTAAATCAATCTTTAGATCTGAAAATTAGCATATGTGATATGTTTAATTTTAAGTTTAAATCTAAAATTAAAATGATTAAAAATTCACATCAAATTGATACAAGGTTATCCTGATATAGGGTTTACCCCCTATATTATAAAGATTGTCCTAGTTTGATGTGAATCAATTTTTTGAAAAGATATTTTAAAGTATTTTAATTATTATTTTAGATCTAATTTTATATGTATTTGATATATAAAAATTTATTTTTAGATCTGAAATTTGATGTATATGTGATGCATATTTAATTTAAATCTGAAACTACATATATATGATATATGACATTAGGTTTAGACGTAAAATAATTTCAAGATCATAAGCCACTAATGCATGCAATGAAATATAATCTAAAAATTATTTTTAGATCTAAAATTATGTTATTGCATGTGGGTATGGGTTGAATAAATTAGATCTAAATGATCAAACTACAATTAGAATCAAAATGATTAGATCAGACTAGAATCTATTTTCGATTTTGAGCAGTTGATTGAACCTAATCAATGACTAATTAGGATTAAATCAAAGGGGATCAAAGTTATGTTTAGTTGTAGTTGATCGCATCGATTCATATTTTGATGTGAGTTGATTGACTCAAAACCAAATTTGGCTCAGTGGTTCAGATCCATTTCAATAGATTAACCTAATCGATTCTAATCGACCAATTTGGTATCTAAGACAAGTATTTAGATGGTGATTATTTAATTGGTTCTGTTGTCTGACCTAATTAATTTTGATTGGTGTCTAAGAAAAGCAACGGGGGGACCCCCACACATCTTAACTTATCTGGCCATCTTGGGAGATTCAGTTTCATGCTAGGTTATTTGTTAATTCGAGTTTACCCATGCCAGGTAGGCTGGTTAGATATGTTGATGTGCTGACCTAAATTTGATCAGTCTGATATCAGATCTACTAATTTAGAAGAGATCAAAATCTAAATCTTCTTATTAAATATTAAGTCTAGAGGTCTTCCATCATTGTAGAGATGTGGGTGCCTTTTTGATGTTGATCGTTTTCGACTGGTTACAGTGGTTTGGTTGCATCGAGAAGATACAACTACTCTATCAACATTTGATGTCTCAGGATAGAGATGGGGTTGGGCTCAATAACTATTAGGTGAGAGTCCTAATGATGGCTTTGCATCCGCTGGTGAATGATGGATCTAACTTAACTAAGAAATGTGCCAATAACTGTTAGGTGAGGCCACTGAATTTAGAGACCAAGCCCACTGCATCTTGCTTAGTGAAGCAATAGACAGTGTTGTCCACTCATTAGTCTGTACTCACCAATAACTATTAGGTGAGGTATGATAGATTAATGAGATCGTAGTATCCACTTGAAACTGATCTTGTATAGATTTTCATTTCTCCATCCGAGTGTGAAAGATTCGAAAAAATAGTGAGAGCCTTTGTTTATTTTTAAAGTCTTTAGAACAAACAATCTTATAAGTACAAACATCTAACTAGAAACTGTTCTCTCTGTAGATAACCATTTCAAGTACCAACCCCTTTGCTTGTATCCTTGATACCAATAGGTTGATCGTACCAACTATAAAGACTGGCTCTGAAATCTGAGAAGTATCCTCAGTTCTGAGAAACTCACCCATATCCTAGACCAGGAAGTGCCTGTATTACCTGCTCATCCATCCCCTGATCAATGAGTTGCACTTGAGAAATGAATGCATGAAGATAATAAGACAAAGTGCTACATATTAGCATCCATGTCCAATAATCTTCAGCGACAGCATGAAGATATGAGGACTGTCAAAGAGATGTTGACTCACCTGCAAGAGTTGTATGGTGAGCAGAGTCACACAGCTTAATTTGAGGTCTTCTGAAGACTTTTTAGAGTGAAGATGCATGATGGGTAGTCCGTCAATGATCATTGTTTGATAATGATCAAAGACATCGAGGAGCTTCAGAAGCTCGAGATGAACATGGACAAGGAATTGTAGGTGGATCTGATCTTCCAGTCTCTTTCTGAATCATATGGGCAGTTCATTATGAACTACCATATGAATAAAATTGATAATACTTTGTCTGAGTTATTGAATATACTGGTAACAGTGGAGGGCACCATGAAGAGTTGAAGGGGTACAGTTCTGACTATGGAGCGAACTTTCTTCAAAAGAAAGTCTTCTTTTAAGAAGAAGAAAAAGCATGTAAAGAAGCAAAAGAATGAGGTCAAGCCTAAGAAATTGGTTCCTAAAAAGACCGACAACAAGAGAAAGTGTTTTCATTGCAACGTCGAAGGCCACAAGAGGAGAAACTGTCCAGCCTTCTTGACGATTGTCAAGAGCAGAAAGAAGGATAGGCCTTCTGAAGGTATGTCTGAATGACTCGTTATTGAAACTAATCTAACGATTTTCTCTTCTTCTAATTAGGTTCTTGATTCTAGTTCAAGTACTCATTTGTACACTTCTATGCAGGGTCTTGAAGAAGTAAGGGGGCTGAGGGAAGGCGAGATCACTCTTTGGATCGGTAATAAAGCAAGGATTGCTGCTGTGGCCGTCGGAACCTACCCTTTGCAACTACCGTTAGGACTTAATTTATTTTTAAAAGACTGTTATTATGTACCTATAGCCAGTAGAAATTTGATTTCTATCTCTGTGCTAGCACAAGATAATTATAATTTTTATTTCAATAAAGATATGTATTCAATTTATTTTAAAAATAAAGTTATTGCACGTATTTTCTTAATTGATGGTCTTTATCATTTGCATACAGATGTGAGTATAAATATTAACAAGTAAATAGTGAATGCCATAGGGTCTAAGAGATCTAGAGACAAGATTAACCAAAAGTATCTATGGCACCTTAGGTTAGGCCATATTGGAGAGGACAGAATCAATAAACTAGAGAAAGATGATCTTTTGAGATCATTGACTTTTGAGTCTTATCCAATTTGTAAATTGTATCTTTAAGAAAAAATGATCAGGCTACCCTTTGTGGGACAAGGGGAAAGGGCCACTAAGATATTGGCCCTGGTACATACTGATGTGTGTGATCCATTTGATGTACAAGCTAGAGGTGGCTATGTCTACTTCATAACTTTTACCGATGATTATTCATAGTATAAATTTGTGTATCTAATGCATCGAAAGTCTGAAGTCTTTGAAAAGTTCATAGCGTTCAGACATGAAGTAGAAAAATAGACCAAAAAACCTATAAAGGTTCTTCGATCAGATCGAAGAGGAGAATACCTTAGTAGGAATTTCAGGTCTATCTTAAGGATAATGGCATAGTCTCATAGTGGACACTTCCAGGGATGCCTCAGCTCAATGGGGTATCTGAAAGGAGGAATCAGATTCTATTAGATATGATCCAATCTATGATGAGCTTCATAGATCTTCCTATTTTTCTTTAGGGACATGATTTACTTTCTCTGATTCATCTTTTGAATCGGGTTCCCTCTAAATCCGTTCCTACCACACCATATGAGTTATGGCATGGTAAGAAGCCAACTCTTGGATATCTCAAGATTTGGAGAAGTCCTTCCTATGTCAAATGATAGCAGGTGGATAAGTTAGAGGCTAGATCCTTTAGGGCTTGTTTTATAGGATATCCTAAAGAAATCATGGGATACTACTTCTATCTTTCTGAGGATCACAATGTGATGATGAGCCATCATGCCATTTTCTTGAAAAAAGAGTTTATCCAAGATGGAGGCAGTGGGAGGAAGATTGAGCTTGAAGAGAAAATCTCTAAAGAGCATCGAGTCCAAGAATCTGAACCCAATAATAAACCAGTAGATGTGATGTCTCCTCCACCTCATAGATCAAGTAGGGTCTCCTGTCCTCTCGAAAAGTACTTAGATATTCTTACAGAGGATTTAGAGAAAGTATTCTTTGTGGAAGATAGAGATATTAGGAATGATCCTAAGACCTACGATGAGGCAATGTTAGATATAGACTCCAAAAAATGGATAGAAGTGATGAAGTCAGAAATTCTCCATGCATTCCAATCAGGTTTGGTTCTTAGTAGATCTACCTAAAGATATTGTACCTATTGGGTGTAAATAAATTTATAAAAAAAAATTATATCGGATGGTAAGGTAGAGATCTATAAGATAAGGCTAGTTGCGAAAGGTTATAGTCAATGCGAAGGCATTGACCATCATAAAATTTTTTCGCCTATGACCATGCTGAAATCTATCCATACTCTACTTGAAGAAGATATTTATATGGAGCAGCCTCTAGTTTTCATATCTAGTGATAGTGATCACAAGGTTTACAAGTTGCAAAGGTCCATATATGGACTTAAGCAAACATTTCGGAGCTGGAATACTCACTTCAATGATGTGATCAAAATGTTTGATTTTATCAAAAATGAGAAGGAGCCATGTGTGTACAAAAAGGTTAGTGGGAGCGCTGTCACATTCCTCATATTGTATGTAGATAACATCCTCCTAATTGAGAATAATATTTTCATGCTGACATCGATCGAAGTATGGTTGTCAAAAGAGTTCACCATGAAAAATCTAGAAGAAGCTTCCTACATTCTTGATATAAAGATTTATAGAGATAGATTTAAGAAAATGATAGGGCTCTCACAGTGAATGTACATAGAGAAGGTGCTGAAGAGGTTCAATATGAAAAACTCCAAAAGGAGTCTTTTGCCCCTTAGACATTGCATTCATCTCTCCAAAAAGATGTGTCCTAACACATATGAGGAGATCCAATATATGAGTAAGATCCCTTATGCATCATAATAGAGAAACTCATGTACGTCATGTTATGTACATGCCCTGATATAACCCTTGTCGTGAGTGTCACGAGCAGATATCAGGCAAATCCAAGTGAAGAACACTGGATTGCTATAAAAATATTCTTAAATACTTAAGAAAGACTAAGGATACGATGTTGGTCTTTGATGGAGGATTGAAGCTAAAAGTTGAGAGATACACCAATTCAGACATTATGACTGATGTTGATGATAGAAAGTCTACATCGGGGTGTATCTTCTTATGTAATGATGGTTCGATTAGTTGAAAGAGTTTCAAGCAGTCGATCATTACAGATTCAACCATGAAAGCTGAGTACATCGCCACCTCTGAAGCTACTAAAGAAGTCTTTTAATTCAAAAAGTTCGTTGCGAAGCTGGGTGTGATCCCATCAGATGCCATTGCACTGCACTGCGATAACAACAACGCCATAGCCCTTGCTAAGGAGCCTAGGTCTCACCAGAAGTCCAAGCACATAAAGTGATAGTTTCACATCATACATAAATACCTTGAGAAGAAGTTCGTCAAGGTGCAGAGAGTCGACTCCATGCTGAACATGGCAGATCCGTTGATCAAGCCTCTCAGCCAGCAGAAGATCGAAGCTCACCTTGAGAAGATGAGTCTTAGGTATATGGCCAATTAACTTTAGGTCAAGTGGGAGTTTGTTAGATTTGTGTCCTAGAAGTCAATTGCTGGCTGATAATTATGTAATTTTGGGGCTTAAAATTTGTACTTGTAACTTTTTATTATCAATAAAGGGCTTATTCTTTCTAATCATGTTTATGTATCCATGATTTATCCTAGAAATTAATAAAGATGATTTTTGTATATTCTTAAAGAGTTAAGAATTTAAGACATACATTAATTAGTGATTAATTTCTAAATACTTTCGATCAAAGGATCGTCATGGAGGATAGTGATCAATCCATTCGAGATCGGTGCACAGTTCACCTCCCTTATGGGCAGATGAGTCTTGGGTCTGCAGTGTAGGGACACTGGGTGAGGGTGCGAGTGGTTGTTAGAGAATAACTTGCACTGAGCATAACCAATATAAGAACCACATGGATGTCTACTCACTCATCAGTGGTCTTCTCGATGTTGCAGTGGTGTGAGTGGTCCTTTGACCTATGGTGTCATTGGCTATTTGCAGCGAGGCTACTAAGTTTGACTGCACATTCTCTTAGTCCTTAGCCATTCAGGTTCTTATTGTGTATGTTGGCTTTAGTAGGTTTAGATTCGCTGTTTGGAGTAGAATGCATCTAGATAAAATCTATCGATCTTGATAGAAAAGGAGAAGTCCTATGCGATTCGCGAGACTGAGTTAAGAAAGTTTGGCCAAAGCAAGTGTGAATACTAAAAAAGAGTTTTCATGGAATTTATAAATGAGTTCAAATCGAGTCAATCTAGCATACGACTGATAATGGGGTCTGACGAGTTCTCCACGACCTCTGTCAAGTCGGGACTCATAATAGAAAGACTGAATCATACGATAACTGCACCTAGGGGTTCGTATTTTTATTCTATTGGGTTGCCATTACATATTGCTAGGTGTCACTGATGGATTGTGAGACTCATTGGATATTTGCTTGATGATCGATGATCTTCAAAGGATAGAATTGAAAATATTTCAATCCATCAAAAAGAGTTTCGATGATATTGTGATGGAGATCACAATATTAGGATGTATAAGGGTTTCATGCACTTATTTCAAAAATTTTTAGTGAAAGAATATTAGATTAAACTATTTAATCTATAAATACATGCATAAGATATGATCTTAAAACTTTCACAAATGGATCTATGATATGAATTTATATGCATAGAATCTGAATTTAAAATGACAAGCATGTGAACTCAAAAGACAGCATTTAGTAATAGATCTAATCTACCACTTATAGGATCCGAACCCAATATCTGAGCATGGATAATCGATCTTCATGATTGAGAATGTAGATCTAGAAGTCCTCTCTGGTCGCTCGTAGTCGCACAAGCATCTAGCTTCTAGGAATGGTCCATATGAAGTCCCTCGGACCGATCAGCCCTCCGTGGGAGTGCTAGCTCATGCAGTCGGCTTCTGATGGTAGATCTGACTTGATCTCCTTCTTCGATTACCTCGAATATTTTTGATGTCGAAGATGGATCAGAGAAAGATACTGGATGGTGGAGAAAAATCAGATGAAGACTCTCTTCTCTTTGATTTTTCTCTCACCCAAAAAATTAGAATAGTTCTAGGTCTCTCACCCAAGAGGAGAACGGTCTCCTCTTTTGTTCACACCAAGAAGGAAGGAAAACCACCAAATCCTCACATCCCAAAATAGTGTTTTTGATCCTCTTTCTCTCTGATTTCTCACGATGAAAAGTTCCCATCATGTGGTGCACAAAATTGTGGCCTTATTATGGTTGTCGCACAAACCTGATAAAACAGGATAAGGGCTAGGGTTTGTTGTAATTCAAACTCTTTTGAATTTCAATTTAACTTTAACTTTTTTTTACCCTTATCTAACTTAAAGAGAGACTTACCAGAGAAAGTTAAGTATGAAAATCAATTGAAAAGATCTCCTTTTGTTGTACACAATAGACCCCTTCAAAAGCAGCCAACATGTGGAAGGATATGGATAAGGTTTTAAGTTGAAATTCAAACTAATTTGAATTCAAATTAAAACCAACCAATTTCTATCCTTAATGGATGACAAAAGAAGGATTATTTTTTTATTTTTTTTATATATAAACTAATTTTATACGGTGAGAAAATGCATGATACAATTTAGGTGGCGCAAGGGATAGAGTTCTATTCATTTGGGATTCTAGAATTTGACCAATTGGATTTCTTTCAAACCCAATCCAATTAGATCCAAATAAAATATAATAAATTTAATCTAATTAAACTCTTATGATCTTAATTAAACTTAATCAAATCAATAAATTAATTACATCATAGATCTGATCAAATCAAAATCATTTCTCCCTTACTGATTAGGTCATCTCATAACCTAATCAGACTTGACTTGATTGAATCAAATTCAATCAGACTTTTTTCAGACTTTAATACTCAATCAAATTGAGCTAATTAGTGATCTAATCATTAATTAATCTTTCATTAATGATAGAGTCTAAGTTTAGTGGGACTCTTTTCTACAGTCCCAATCTAGTGAGACTCTTCAGTAGAGTCCCCATCCAGTGGGACACTTCACCAGAGTCTTCGTTCATTGGGACTCTTCAGATTAGCCATATGATTGGAGAGAAATTTTTAATGTGTGTGACCTCATAGGTTTGAACCTAAGTCAGTAGCACAGGAGCTGATTCCTGTACCAATCGGAGTAACCATCTAGCAACATTGAAGAACCTATTTGAATATAGTTATCGTATAATTCATCCTTTTGATCTTTGATGCTAGGATGACTTAGAGTTTAAACGTCAACTCTTAATGATACATCCATTATATATCTCAACTTGATAAATCCTGTGACTCCTCACAAGGATTACCCTAACCAAGGTCTTACTAAATTGAAACACAAAGCATTCTCTCCAATCTCTTGGAGTGGTCAATTCTATTTTGACTCATGCACCAACTTCACAAGTATTTGACTGTGCCCAAAAACCTTCCGATCTTAAATTAGAAATTCAAGTAGTCTGGTACCAAAATATAGTGAGTTGCTTGCAAGTCACCGTGGTAATCTTAGGTTAGAGGGACACTTATACCGATATCCCTTCGGAGTGACTCTTGACAGCAGAGTGCTCTGGAGTTGGTCACATTCAGTGAAATGTACTCTTACATTTCACCTGCATGCCATACTAGTATCTCCATGCTCCTTGGTTAAGAGGACAACCAAATTATATGACACACAACGATCTACACTTGATATATCTATCATCCTAGTAATAGCATATCATTTGATCGCAAACTCAGTTAAGGACTAAACGATAAATCCTTCTTTATCAATTTAAAATAGTTTTAAGGACTTTCATCATAACATAGAAGTTCGACATAAAAGATGTACAAGCTTATGATGAAAATTATACAATAAAAATTTTATTAATTCATATACAATTACATCAAATAGCACAACTATCAACAGACTGATGATTGACTTTGGGACATATTTCCCAACAACTCCCATTTGTACTAAAGTCAATCGGTACAGTCTCGTATACCCATCTTCATTTTGTGATCATCGAACTCTTTTACCGCAAGGACTTTAGTTAATAGGTCGACTAGGTTATCCTTTCCATCGATCTTCTGAAGATGGACATCACCACAATCCATGATCTCTCGGACAAGATGATAGCGATATAGAATATGCTTTGTCTGCTGATGTGCCTTCGGCTCTTTTGCCTGAGCTATGGCTCCAATACTGTCCCAATAAAGTAGAACTGGACCATCGATAGAGGGTGCCACTCTAAGCTCGAAGATGAACTTCTTCAGTCACACAGCTTCCTTTGCAGCATCGGATGTCGTGATGTACTCTGCCTCACAAACAAAATCGACTATGGTGTGTTGCTTAAAACTTTTCCAGCAGACAGCTCTACCATTTAGCATAAAGATGTATCCCGACATGCTTTTACTATTGTCATGATCTGACTGAAAATTGAAATCAGTGTATCCCACGAGTTTCAAGTCAGATTTTCCATAAATGAGCCACTGGTCCTTAATATTTCTCAAATACTTAAGGATGATTTTTGCAACCTTCCAATGGTTCTCACCTGGATCTGATTGGTATCTGCTCACTACTCCTAGTGAGTATGCCACATTCGGTCTTGTACATATTATGGTGTACATTATAGAACCTACTGTCGAGGTATATGGAATTCTACTCATACGTTCTCTCTATTGAGGGATTGTCAGACAATCCTTCTTTGAGAGAGAAATTTCATGGCCTATCAGAAGATAGCCTTTCTTGAAATTCTCCATGCTGAACCGTTTCAGCATGGTATCTATGTACATTGATTGGGAGAGTCTGAGCAGTCTCTTAGATCTATCCCTATAGATTTTCATCCCCAGGATGTAGGCTGCTTCTTCCAGATCTTTCATGGAGAATTATGACGATAGCCACACATTTATTTCCTGTAATGTAGGGACATCATTTTCGATTAAGATAATATCATCCACATACAAAATAAGAAATACAATTACTGAACTATTAGCCCCTTATATATACAGGATTTCTCTTCGTTCTTAACGAAGCCATACATTCTAATCACCTTATCAAAACATATGTTCCAACTCTGAGATGCTTACTTCAATCCATAAATGGATTTTTGAAGCTTGCACACCTTGGACTCGTTTGTAGGTGTAAACCCTTCAGGCTGCATCATATACACCTCTTCATTCAGCTCTCCATTTAGAAAAATTATTTCACATCCATTTGTCAGACTTCATAGTCCAGGTATGCTGCTATTGCAAGTATAATCCGAATGGACTTAAGCATTACCACAGGAGAGAATGTTTCATCATAGTCAATACTATAACGTTGATGATATCCCTTAACAAACAGACGGGCTTTATAGGTCTCAACCTTCTCATCTGCATCCCGTTTTTTTTTGAAGACCCACTTACACTCTATGGGTTTTATCCCTTCAGGTGGATCAACCAATGTCCACACATTGTTAATCTTCATGGATTCCATTTTAAATTTCATGGCTTCAAGTCATTTTTCAGAGTTGGATCTCTGCATTACATCTATATAGGTGATTAGATCCTTATTATTCTCATCGAGCTCAACAGGATCTCCATCCCGGACAAAAAAATTTAGGTATCTATTCGACTGATGCGGTACTCTACCAGATCGTCTTAAAGATGTTTATATATTGGGCTTCAGATTTGATCTTATCAAATCTAATTTAGATTCAGTTACTGGTGCAGGTTCTTCTACCTGTCAAACTTCTTCTAGCTCGACTTAGAGGCATTTATTCCTTCACTAAGAAACTCATTTTTCAAAAAGTGTGCCTTACTGCTGACAAATACCTTTAGTTCAGCAGAGAGGTAAAAGTAATATTTCTTCATTTCCTTGGGGTACCCTACAAAATTACATTTATCGGACCTAGGTCCAAGCTTGTTGATTTGTAATCGTTTGACATAAGTTGGACATCCTCAGACCTTAAGATAAGTGAGGTTTGGCCTACGCCCTAACCATATCTCATATCGTATTTTACTAGCTGATTTGGTCGAAATATTATTGAGCACAAAATAGGCTGTCTCAAGTGCGTATCTTTAAAAAGAGATCCGTAGACTTGCAAACCCCATCATGGATCGAATCATGTCCAACAAGATTCGATTCCTTCTTTCTGAGATACCATTATGCTGTGGTGTCTCTGGAGGAGTCCATTGTGAGACAATCCCATTCTCTTCAAGATATGTTAGAAATTCACTAGAAAGATATTCACCCTCTCGGTCAGATCGAAGGATCTTAATCCTTTTTTCAGTTTATTTCTCTACTTCATTACAAAATCATTTGAATATTTTAAATAATTCAAATTTATATTTCATCAAGTAAGCATACCTATACCTAAATAGTGTTAGATGTGTGCAATAGATGCCAGATCGGTTGACACATTCCTGTACAGATCTAAAGGCAAATTTATAATTTTGACTATAAATGAATAAAAGGGTTATTCTTCTATCACATTGTGTACATTGTGTCTGTGATACATCCTTTGAGTTAGTGGAAATATAAATTCATATTTTTAAGAGTTAAAAATTTAAGGCATGAATTTACATAACTAACTCATAAACAGCTCCTGATCATAGGATCATCACGAGGATGGTGATCGATCTAGAAGGTTGGTGTACGATCACTTTCTTAGGGTAGATGTGTCTTGAGTCTACGATGTGGAGACACCAGAGTGAGAGTACAAATATTCATTGAGAATGAAAGTACTGAGCGTGATCATATCGAGCAGTCATAAGGAAGTCTACCTTTTTATCGATGACTAGCTCGATGCTGCAGTTGTGTGTCTAGTTCTTTGACCTGAGATACATCGACAGTTCACCTTGAGTGTGTTATAGTTTGACTACACCATAACTCAGTCTCCTAGCCATTCGAAATCTTGAGGTGTATATTGGCTGTAGCATATTCATTATAGGAACTAGGTCTACCAAGATGGGATCTATCAACCTCGGTAGATGAGAGGAGTAGTCCTATGGTGATCGAAAGATCAAGTCCTTAAGCCCATGGCCATGGCAGAGTGAAATAATGAAAAAGAGTTTTCTATTGGGGTTTCACATCGGACTCAGATCGATCAATTAACTCATATGACTGATGTTGGGTTTGATGAGTTCACCTTAACCCTAATTCAGTCGGGACTCATGATAAAGAAACTCAATCACACAGGTAGCTACACCGAGAGATTCATCTTCAGTTCTGATGGATTGCCACCATATACTGCTAGATATCACTGGTGGATTTTGGGAGCAATTAGAATGATATTGATGATCGATCATTCTAATTGTCTGAATTAGAAGAGTTCTGGTCCATCGAAAGGAGTTTCGATGATGTCGATGATGAGATCACGACATATCTCATTACCATATGGAATTGAAGCTAACTGGGTCATATAAATAAGGGTTAGGGTCTGGATGTCATCAATTAGGTTAACCCAATTGATTTGGATTAGATTCAGTTAGGTTCAAGGAAATCGTGCTAGCACTCGATTGAGCCTAACTTTCTCCTCGTGTAATCTTTTCTGTCTCTACTGAGCCAAATATGATTTGACTCATCCTGAGAACCTTAGAAAGGTTTCTCTCAGTCTAAATAAAAATTGTCCAGCTCCAAAAAGACTTGTCTTAATTTATGAGATAAATTTAAGACAACACCTGCTAATTCCTAGCATCTGCCAATTTCATTTTAAGACATCTGTCAAAAGTTGACATATGGATCTTAAAATGAAGAGGGCTCATTGAAGGATTTTTGTGGAGTGTCCACATGCTAAAACCCAATTGAATTGGATGCCATAATCAGATTATGGCATGAGTCCAATTGGATTAAAGTGGGCACCCCAAATGGATAAGAACCAAAGAGTCCTGATAAACTTGGACTCTTTGGTGCCACCTTGATTGAGCTTATCCATTGTTGGTGCCAACTTAGGAGAGAGGATGGGGTTCTTATCTGATATGATCAAATGACATCACTCCACCAATCAAAATTTTTTCAAAATTTATTAGAATTTTTTGATTGGTTGAATGATGTGGCACTGCGCAGCATACAGGGTCTATATAAACCCTGCTGTACCTAGGGTTTCATGGATGAAAATTATTTTATGCACAAACCCTAATAGCTATTACCCTCTACCCTCTTCTCTATATCCTCCCTGCTCTCTTTCCTCCGCTCTTCACATCCAAAAAGTTTGACATCCATCTGGTAGAGATCTAAGGCATGGTGATGCCTGGAACAGAAGGCTGCAGGACATCTTCGACAGGCTGTTGCTCCAACTTCAGAAGGAGTTCTGAAGTACTTCCTAATCAGATTTAGATCTGATTTTTAGAGCATAGATTTGCAAGGAGAAGATGTTCCATATCCTACCTGAGTGGATACCGGTAGAGGCCAGGCGCTTGCATGGCTACATCAGAACCTTGGGCTGTGCAGAGATTATCTACAGGGTAATCAGATTACCCTTGAGGTACTGCTTCTTTCATCATAGATTTAGATTTAATTTTAGATTTTAAATATTAGATAATAAAATTAGATCTAGAAAATTAGATCTAAAATACATAGGATAAATTTTTTTAAAATTATTTCACCCCAGATTTGATGAAATCTGAAAGATCCTACGTGGAGAAAACGTTTCTCCCCCTTCAAGTGGTATCAGAGCCAGGTTGTTGGCTCTATTTTAGATCTATTTTAGATCTAATTTTAATTTTAATTTATCTAATATTAAATAATTTCAGATATTACATCAGATATGATAGGATCTAAAATTAAAATATTTAAAATTAAATCTAAGAAGATCTAACATGCATGAGATGCATGACTAGACTAGGATTAATTGAATCCATGAATAGTCTTAAATTTTATATTTTAATGAGATTAAAATATGAATTAAATATAATTTATTTTCTATTTTTTTGATATTATAATTATTATAATCAGATCAAAAAAATAAAAAATAAAATTTTAATTATTTCATAAAATTGATCTGTTGCATGCCTAGACTAGTTGTAGAATTGTTCTAGTAACTTATCTAGAATAGTTTTTATTTTGAATAGTTCAATTTAAATTCTATTTTTTAGATATTATATGTGATGTATCAGATCTGAAAGTATGTTAATTAAATTGATTTTTGATACATGAGATGTATGCAAAGCATGTATTAGTTAGATCTTAAATTGTATATGTGATATGTTAATTTAGATCTAACTAGTTTTATAGTTAAATTTATATTTCTAATTAAGGTGTTCCTAATGGCCGTCCGGTCATAAAAATAAAGTAAAATTTTAAGACCCTCTCTTTCCATTCAATGGGGTGTTCATATGACATGTAGGGGTGCCGTGCGTTCATCCTTAATCAGAAATCAAAATTTACTTTTCTGTAAAACCCTAGATCCTGAAATCCTAGGATTTATTTTACATGCTTTGTTTATGAATCCAGACTTAATTAATGAATTAAGCTTATGAAATTCAATTAGGTCTAAAATTGAGAATTTCAGATCTAAGATATTTTCATAAAATTGGGTTCGGGCTTGGGTAGCTCAATTAGGTCTAGAGGTTGATCAAACTGAATCAAGAGTTGGTTAGGTGGGATCATGAAAGCTAATAATTGACCAGCCTAATAGGATTAAGTCTGGATCAAGGTCGAATCACATTTAGATGTGACTCAATCAAGTTAAGACCTAATTTGGCTCAGTGGTTAGAGCCTGGATTGTAAGCTAACCCAATTAGTTCTGGTTTGATAATTTGATGTCTAAGATAAGTTGGGCAGATGCGATCGATTGATTTTTAATTGGGAGCTACTTGACTCGAATGCGTTCTTATCGAGTTAATGGCATATCCCTCCCACCGGTCTCACTTACCTGGCCATATGTGTCGACTCAGTTCTGATTAGAGGTGGCTAACAATTCGAGCTAACCCATGCCACTAGGTTAGTCATAATTGTTATGACTATGTCAAGTGAAGTTTAATGAGACCTAAATAAATCTCCCTAAAAAAATATTAAGTCTAGGTCTTCCACCATTGTGGATGTGCGGGCCCTTCCCAAGGTTGATTGTTCTTGACTGGTTACAGTGGCTCAGTTGCATCGGAAAGACGCAACCATGTCCATTAGGCATTGGATACTACGGATTAGAGGATGGGTTGGGCTCAATATTTTGGATATGGTGAGGGACCCAATCAGGAATCTAGTTCATGCAAATGGTGGGTGTGACTTAACTAAGGATTGGAGCAATATCACAGACATGGTGAGCTTTATGAATTAGAGACCAAGTTTTGGGTGCATCATGATTAGAGAATCATTGAACAAGAGTTGTCCACTCATCAGTTGACCCATCACCAATAATTATTAGGTGAGGTGGTGAGCCAGTCGGTGAGACCGCACCACCCACTAAAAATCACTGATCACAGAGATTTTCACATCTTTACCAAGGGAGTGTAGGGATCTGAGAAAATAGTGGGAGCCTAATTTATTTAAAAATAAAAATCCTAAATAAATTAGATGTGTCTGATTATAAAATCTAACTAGAAACTTTTGACTCTCTACAGAAAATATGTCTGCCTCAAACCCCCTGACCAAAATTTTAGACACCCATAGACTGACTGGACCCAATTTCAAGGACTGGTTGAGGAACTACAGAATTGTTCTAAGTTTTGAAAAATTGACTCATGTCTTGGACCAGGACCCACCTGCCATACCAGCACGTCCGACTGCTGAACAGAGAGTGTCTTTGAAAAAGTGGATGGATGATAATAACAAAGTAAGGTACTACATGTTGGGTGCAATGTCTGATGACTTGCAGCGCCAACATGAGAACATTTTGACTACCTGCCAAATGTTGGCTCACCTACAAGAGTTGTTCGGTGAACAGAGTCGCGCGGCCAAGTATTAAGTCTGTCAAAGACTTTTTAAGGCCAAGATGCGTGATGGGCAGTCAGTCCAAGATCATTGTTTGACAATGATCAAGGATCTTGAGGAGCTTGAGAAGCTCGGTATCATCTTAGATAAGGATTTTCAGATTGATGTGATCCTTCAGTCCTTGTTCGATGCATATGGTCAGTTCATCATGAACTTTCATATGCATAAGATGCAGTGTACCTTGGCCGAGTTAATGAACATGCTGGTTACGACTGAGCTTTCCATGAAGGGTTCAAAAGGCTCAGTTCTTGTTGTGGAGTGGACTTCTTCCAAGAGAAAGTCTTTTGGAAAGAAAAAGAAGTCTGTGAAGAAGCAGAAGGTGGATGGGAAGAAGAGGAAGCAAAACTGTCCTCAGTACCTGGCCACCCTAAAGAATAAGAAGGATGGTCCTTTTGGAGGTATGCTCATTTTAGAATCTAATCTTACGGTTTTTTCTGCATCCAATTAGATGCTTGACTCTGGTTCTAGTACTCATTTGTGTACTTCTATGCAGGATCTTGAGGAGAGCAGGAGGCTGAGAGATGGGGAGATGATCCTACGCATCGAAAACGGAGCAAGAGTTGCTGCCGTAGCTGTGGGAACCTACCCTCTGTGATTACCGTTAGGATTAGATTTATTTCTTAGAGATTATTATTATGTGCCTGCAGCAAGCAGAAATTTGATTTCTGTATCTTGTTTAGCATAAGAAGGCTATGTGATTAGCTTTCAAAAGAACCATTGTAATATTTTTTATAAAAATAATAAAGTTGTAGATAGTTTTCTTATTAACGGTCTCTATCAGCTACATATTGATGTATCTATATTTAATATTGAGTAAAATATGAATATCATAGGAATTAAAAGGCCTAGAGATAGTCTAAATGATAGGTATTTGTGGCACCTAAGGCTAGGTCATATAGCGGAAGACAGGATTAACAAATTGGAAAAATCCAGCCTATTGAGTCCGTTGACTTTCAAGTCATATCCAGTTTGTGAATCATGCCTTCAAGGCAAAATGACCAAGCTTCCTTTTGTGGGACATGGGGAAAGGGCCACAGACCTACTTGCCCTAGTACATACGGATGTGTGCAGCCCATTTGATGTGCCGGCTAGAGGCAACTACATCTACTTCATTACCTTTACTGATGATATGTCTAGGTATGGGTATGTGTTTCTAATGAAACACAAGTCTGAAGCTTTTGAAAGGTTCAAAAAATGCAGACATGAGGTAGAAAAACAAATAGAAAAGCCCATTAATGTTCTTCGATCAGATCGAGGAGGTGAATACCTTAGTCGGGAGTTCCTAGACTATCTTAAAGATAATGGTATAGTCTCTCAATAGACTCTACCTGGAACGTCTCAACTCAACGGGGTTTTAGAATAGAGAAATCAGACCATATTAGATATGGTCCGTTCCATGATGAGCTTCACGGACCTCTTCGAATTTCTTTGGGGATATTGTCTCATGATAGCAATTTATGTATTGAATAAAATTTTTTTTAAAACCGTTCCTACCACACCATATGAGATATGGCATGGTAAGAAGTCAAGTCTGAATCATCTCAGAATTTGGGATTGTCCAGCTCATGTCAAGAGACAGCAGGCGGACAAGTTAGAGTTCAGGTCTTTTAAAACTCGATTCATAGGATATCCTAAAGAGTCATTAGAATACTATTTCTATATTTCGGAAGATCACAATGTGATTGTGAGTCAAAATATTATTTTTTTTGAAAAATAATTTATTCAAGATGGTGGCATCGGAAGAATAATTAAGCTCAAGGAGAATGTCTCCCAAGAGCAACGAGCTAAAGAACCTGAGGAATCTAATCAATCAGAACTAGTCCTAATACAACCTCTTCCACCTCGTAGATCGACTAAAATTTCTCGTCCTTCTGAAAGGTACTTAGGTACCATACAAGAGAAAGTAGAAAAAATATTCTTCATGGAAAATGGGGCTCATGGTGATGACCCCAAGACCTATGACGAGGCAATATTAGATATCGACTCCGAAAAATGGTTAGAGGCAATGAGATCAGAAATTGACTCGATGTACTCAAATCAAGTCTGGACCTTGGTAGATCCACTTGAAGGTATTGTACCTATTGGGTGTAAATGGATCTTCAAGAGAAAGATAGGTGCAGATGGAAATGTGGAGACATTCAAGGCTAGGCTCGTAGCAAAAGATTATAGTCAGTGCGAAGGCATTGACTATCAGGATATCTTTTCGCCCGTAGCTATGCTAAAATCCATCCGCACATTGCTTGCTGTTGCAGCCTATTTCGATTATGAAATATGGCAGATGGACGTGAAAATTATGTTCTTAAATGGACATCTTGAGGAAGATATCTATATAGAACAGCCGCTTGGTTTCACATCCAGTGATGATGATCACAAGATCTGCAAGCTGCAAAGGTCCATTTATGGACTTAAGCAAGCATCTCGGAGTTGGAATACTCATTTCAATGATGTCATCAAAGTGTTTGGTTTCATCAAGAATGAGGAAAAACCATGTGTGTTCAAAAAGATCAGTGGGAGCGCAGTTGTCTTCCTCGTATTGTACATAGATGACATCCTCCTAATTGGGAATGACATTCCCATATTGGCCTCAGTCAAAGTATGATTGTTTAAGGAGTTCTCTATAAAAGATCTAGGAGTAGCATCCTTTATACTGGGTATTAAGGTTTATAGAGAAAGACCAAATAGAATGTTCGAACTTTCACAGAAGATGTACATAGAGGAGGTGCTAAAAAGGTTTAGCATGGAAAACTCCAAAAGAGGTTTATTACCTTTTAGACATGGCATTCATCTCTCCAAGAAGATGTGCCCTAGCATACCTGAGGAGATTGAATGTATGAGCAAGATCCTTTATGCTTCGGCAATAGGGAGCCTCATGTATGCCATGCTATGTACACGACTTGATATAGCCTATGCTGTAAGTGTCATAAGCAGATATCAGTCGAATTCAGGCGAAGAGCACTGGACTTCTGTGAAATATATCCTTAAGTACTTGAGAAAGACTAAGGATATGTTTCTAGTCTTTGAGAATGGAGAACTCCAGATTCAGGGATATACAGACTCAAACTTTATGTTTGATATAGATGATCGAAAGTCGACATCTGAGCATCTGTTAATTTGCAATGGTGGTGTAGTCAGCTGGAAGAGTTCCAAGCAGACGGTGATTGCTGATTCCACCATGGAGGCAGAGTATATTGCTACATCGAAAGCTGTGAAGGATGTATTCTAGTACAAGAAGTTTGCCGCAGAGCTTGGAGTGATGTTATCGATTGCCATCCCTCTTTACTGCGACAATAATGGCATCATAGCCCTAGCTAAGGAGCCAAGGTCTCACCAGAAGTCCAGGCACATTGAGCGGCGATTCTATTTGATCCGTGATTACCTCGAAAAGGGTTATGTCGAGGTCAAGAGAGTCGACTCCACAGATAATGTGGCAGACCCGCTGACTAAGCCATTGGGCTAGTAGAAGATCGAAGCCCACCTTGAGAAGATGGGACTTAGATATGTAGCCAATTGGCATTTGGTCAAGTGGGAGTTTGTTAGATGTGTGCCCTAGATGCCAGATCGGCTGACACATTCCTGTATAGATCTAAGGACAAATTTATAATTTTGACTATAAATGAATAAAAAGATTATTCTTCTATCACGTTGTGTACATTGTGTCTGTGATACATCTTTTGAGTTAGTGAGAATGTAAATTCATATTTTCAAGAGTTGAAAATTTAAGGTATGAATTTACATAACTAACTTATAAACAGCTCCTGACCATAGGATCATCCGAGGATGGTGATCGATCTGGAAGGTTGGTGTACGATCACTTTCTTAAGTTAGATGTGTCTTGAGTCTATGGTGTGGAGACACCGAAGTGAGAGTACAGGTATGAAGGAACCAGATCTAGGGTTTCAGGGTTAGATCTTAAAACTTTTTCAGGATCATGCAGCGGAAGACTAAAATAAATCAAAATTTATTTTCTAAAACCAGAGAATCCCTAGATCTAAGATCCTATTACATGATTATTACATAGCATTAAATCAGAAATTAAAATATATAGAGCATGAACTACATGTTGATCATATCAACATGTTTCTATACTACATCTAATGTATGTATTAAACAATAGATTAGATCTATTACCTTGCAAGTTAGATGTTCTAATCTCACTGATCCAAGCTTGAGGATGATGTTGCAAGCCGCACATGCATCCGGCCTCTAGGTGTCATCCACACGAGCCCACGAATCTCGATTAGAAGTCCTGCTTCAGAAAATCAGCACAGTATGCTAGTACTGCGCTGATCCTTCTTTGATGGTTGATCTGGTGCCTCCTTCTTCTTGATTTGGGCTCTTCCAAAGATGAGAAGTAGGAGGAGAAGTTTCAAATCTGAGATACTCTTATAAAACTCAAGATGGAGGAAGGAAAGAGATGAAAACAAATAACCCTAGAAGAAGACCCTCTTCTTCTTCTCGTTTCTCTCTCTAAACACCCTATCTTGTGTCTATTATATCTCCATGACCCAAAGGTCTTTCTCTCTGATTTTTGAATGACCCAAAGATATCTCAAATATATATCATCTAAAAAAGTTTCATGATGAAACTTATTTTATAGAGAGAGATATGATAGAGTCCTTGTCTAGGTCAAATACCTAGTCAAGGCTTATCCAAACATGGCAAGATAAGGGGTGCCCAACTCTTGAGCACCTCCTCCTTATTTTCATACATGGACTACTAGAAAAGGGTGCACAATATATACCCTAAAAGCCATAAAAATTTCAAAAAAAATTTAAATAAATTCGGTGCAAAATTGAAAGAGTTTTGGATTTCTAAAACTCTATCTTATAGAATTCGAAATCCAAACTTATTCCTTTTTGATTTGATCCAAACCACCTTCCATTTAAGAAAGAAGAGAGAAAATCTTTTGTGAACGTGGGAGAGACCTGAGAGAGGGCTTTTATCACACAAAATAAGAGGGGATTGGCATGGAATAAGAGAGAGGGAGTGGGGGGGGCTTATGTGGCGCAAGGTGGAATCCTAGTCTTACTAGGATTCTAACTCATGACTTGTTTTAATTTGATTTCTCAAACCAAATCAAATCAAAATTAGATCAACCCAATTAAAATAGGTTTTAATCTAATTAAGAATCTAATTTAATTAGATTAAATTAGATTTAAATCTGATTTGATTTTCTAATCAAATTAGAAATTAGGTTGACCCAATCCTAATTGAACTAGGACTAGTTTTTCCTTGCACTAGGCTTATCCAATAAACCAATTGGACTTGATCCAATCAAGCTCAAATTAAATTAAATTAAATTATATTTAATTAGACTTAATCTCAATTCATTGGCTTAATCAAATTAAGCTTATTAGCAATCAAATTGCTAATCGATCCTCCGGTAATACTTGCACTGGGTTAAATGTCAATCGTATTGATCATTTAACCCTAGAATGATTCTTAATCGTTGATCAACCATCTGATCGGATCATAAACTCTAATGTGTGTGATCTCATAGGTCTGAACCTAAGTCGGTAGCATAAGAATAAATTTCTATACTAATCAAAGTAACCATCTAGCAATGGTATCCGACGATCGGATAGGTCGAATGTGTAGAACAACATCCTTAGAACCCATGCGGATATAGTTTCAATATAATTCATCTCCTTGACCAAAATGATCATAGGATATCTCAGAGTTCAACTGTCAACTCTGATCAGGTTGTCCATATTGTATTTCAAAATATCAAATCCATCTGATGGATTACCCTGGCCAAGGTTTTGCTAAATTGAAATACGGTGACTCATTCTTCTCCAACTCTTGGAGTGGTCAATCCCATCTCGATCACACTCTAACTTCGCAAGTACTTGACTGTGCCCAAAAGCCTTCCATCTCTGAATTAGAAATTCAGTTAGTCTAGTACCAAAGCACAGTGAGTTACTTGCAAGTCACTGAGGCGATCTCAGGTCTAAGGGACACTTATACCTATATCCCATCAGAGACATTCTCAACAGCAGAATGCTCTGGAGTTGGTCACGTTCAATGACGATGTACCCTTATATCTCACCTGTATGTCATACCAGTGTCTCCACACTCCTTGGTTAAGAGGACAACCAATCCATATGGCCTACAGCGACCTATGCTCGATAGAAGCTGTCGTCTTTATTAACAGCTTATCATTTGGTCATGAACAGTTTTAAGGACTAATCGATAAATTCTCTCTTTATCGAACTTAAATAGCCCTAAGAACTTCATCATAACAACGGAGTTCATTAGAAGATGAAGACGTATAATAAAAATGCCAAAAATATATTTTATTTATTAACAAATCAATTACAATACTTGGTTGCTCAACCATCAACAGCTTGACGATTGGCTTTTGGGACATATTTTCCAACAACTCCCACTTATCCTAAAGCCACTCGGTACAGTATCTAATACCCATCTTCGACTTGTGGTTGTCAAACTCCTTTATTGCTAGGGCTTTAGTGAAGGGGTCGGTCAGGTTCTCCTTTCCATCGATCTTTTGAAGGTCGACATCATCTCGATCCACAATCTTCCGGACCAGGTGGAAGCAGCGCAAGATGTGCTTCGTCTGCTAGTGTGCTTTGGGTTCCTTCACCTGAGCTATGGCACCAGTGCTGTCACAGTAGAGCAGGATCGGACCATCGAGGGAGGGTGCTATTCCAAGCTTAGTGATGAATTTCCTCAGTCACACAGCTTCCTTCACAACATTCGATGTTGCGATGTACTCCACTTCACAAATAGAGTCTGCCACAGTATGTTGCTTGAAACTCTTCCAGCAGATAGCTCCACCATTCAGAGTAAAGATATAATTCGACACGTTTTTGCTGTCATCATGGTCAGATTGAAAGTTGGAGTCTGTGAACCCCATAAGTTTCAGATCTGACTCATCATAAACCAACCATTGGTCCTTAGTATTTCTCAAATACTTAAGGATGGCTTTAACCACTTTTCAGTGATTTTCTCCAAGATCAGATTAGTATCTACTCACTATTCCTAGTGAGTATGCCACATCTGATCTTGTACATGTCATGGCGTACATGATAGATCCCACGACCGAAGCATATGGGACTCTACTCATATGTCTCTCTCTTCAGGACTTGTCGGACAATCCTTCTTAGAAAGAGAAATTCCATGGCCTATCGGTAGATAGTCCTTCTTAGAATTCTCCACGCTGACCTCTTCAGCATAGTATCTATGTACGTGGACTGGGATAACCCAAGCATCTTTTTAGATCTATCCCTATAGATATTCATCCCTAGGATGTAGAATGCTTCACCCAAGTCCTTCATGGAGAACTGTGATGACAACCAAACTTTTATTCCCTGTAGTGCAGGGATGTCATTTCGATTAAGAGAATGTCATCCACATACAAGACAAGGAATACCATATCTGGACCATTTGCCCATTTATAGATGCAGGGCTCTTCTCCATTCTTAATGAAGCCATATGTTTTGATCACCTTATCAAAATGCATGTTCCAACTCCGAGAAGCTTGCTTCAATCCATAAATGGATCTCTGAAGCTTGCACACTTTGGACACATCTGTAGATGTAAACCCCTCAGGTTGTATCATATACACCTCTTCGGTCAGCTCTCCATTCAAGAAAGCTGTCTTACATCCATCTATCAGATCTCATAATTCAGATGGGCAGCTATTGCAAGCATTATCCGAATGGATTTGAGCATTACCACAGGAGAAAACATCTCATCATAGTCAATACCATAACATTGACGATATCCCTTGGCAACCAGACGGGTTTTATAGGTCTCCACCTTTCCATCTGTGCCCCTCTTCCTTTTGAAGATCCATTTACACCCAATGGATTTAACCCCTTCAGGTGGGTCAACCAATGTCCATACATCGTTGACCTTCATGGACTCCATTTCAGATTTCATGGCTTCAAGCCATTTCTCGGAATCAGATCTCTACATTGCATCCATATAGGTGATTGGATCCTCATCGTTCTCATCGAGTTCGATGGGATCACCGTCTCGGATCAAGAAATCGTAGTATCTGTCCAACTGATGCGGTACTCTATCGGATTGCCTTAATGGTGCAAGTACATTGGGCTTCAGATCTGATTCAATCAAATCTGACTCAGGTTCAGCTATTGGTGTCGGTCCTTCTACCTGTTGAACTTCATCAAGTTCAACCTTTGAGGCAATGGTTCCTTCACCAAGGAACTCCTTTTGTAAAAAGATTGCCTTAAGGCTGACGAACACCTTTTGTTCATCAGCATGGTAGAAAAAATATCCTTTCATCTCTTTGGGGTACCCAATGAATGTGCATTTGTCAGACCTAAATCCAAGTTTGTCTGTGACTAATCGTTTGACATAGGTCGGGCACCCCCAGATCCTAAGGTGTGAAAGTGCTGGCTTACGCCCTATCCATATCTCATATGGAGTCTTAATTACAGACTTACTTGGAATCTTATTTAACAGATAACAGGCCGATTCGAGTGCATATCCCCAGAAGGATATCGGCAAGCTAGCAAAATTCATCATGGATCGGACCATGTCTAACAGAGTCTGATTCCTCCTTTTAGTCACACCATTATGCTGTGATATTCCTGGAGGAGTCCATTGGGAGAGAATCCCATTCTCTCCTAGATATGTGAGAAACTCACTAGAAAGGTATTCTCCTCCTTGATCAAATTGAAGAGTTTTAATACTCTTTCCAGTTTATTTTTCTACTTCACTTCGGAATCGTTTGAACATTTCAAATGAATCCAACTTATGTTTCATCAGATAGACATATCCATATCTGGATAGGTCATCCATGAAAGTTATGAAGTAGAAATATCTACCTCTAGCACTTGTGCTCATGGGCCCACATACATCAGTATGTACTAGGCTCAAGAGCTCAGTAGCTCTCTCACCTTTTTCAGTAAAAGATAACTTGATCATTTTATCAAGAAGACAGGACTCACAGATTGGAAGTGATTCACAATCACTGACTTTGAGAATTTTCTCTTGAGTCAACCTATTTATTCTATTCTTATTTATATGACCTAGCCTACAGTGCCATAAGTAGATATCTGACACACTATCTAATCTAGGGTGCTTGCCAGTTGAATGACTCTTATCGGGCTTGATCTTTTTGATCTGGCCCTGCACTGATGTCCCAGTCTGAACTTGCACCTTCTTCACTTTTTTCTTCTTGTTCTTCTTCCCTTTCTTAAAAGGTCGAGAACTAGAAGATGACCTCCCACTAAGTTCACCGACTCCTTATGGAGTTGGTGATCCTTCTCAAAGTTCTAAAGCAACCCCAGTAATCCGTGGTAGTTTACTTCAGGCTTTGTCATTCTATAATGAGTGAGGAATGGGAGATAAGATTTGTGCAGCGAGTTCAGTATTACATCTTTTCCAAGCTGCTCATG